>NC_059425.1:17829611-17845188 GCF_021028975.2 Sphaerodactylus townsendi | reverse complement strand
TAATTTGGTATCATCTGCAAACTTGGCCACCACGCTACCCACCCCTACTTCCAGGTCATTTATGAATAGGTTAAAGAGCACTGGTCCCAAAACGGATCCTTGGGGGACACCACTCCCGACATCTCTCCATTGTGAGAACTTCCCATTTACACCCACTCTTTGTTTCCTGTTTCTCAACCAGTTTTTAATCCATAGGAGGACTTCCCCTCTTATTCCTTCATTGCTGAGTTTTCTCAACAGTCTCTGGTGAGGAACTTTGTCAAAAGCCTTTTGGAAATCCAAGTAGACAATGTCCACCGGTTCACCCCTGTCCACATGCCTGTTTACACCCTCAAAGAACTCTAGTAAGTTTGTAAGACAGGATTTGCCTCTGCAAAAGCCATGCTGACTCTTTCTAAGAACATAAGAACAAGCCAGCTGGATCAGACCAGAGTCCATCTAGTCCAGCTCTCTGCTACTCGCAGTGGCCCACCAGGTGCCTTTGGGAGTTCACATGTAAGATGTGAAAGCAATGGCCTTCTGCGGCTGTTGCTCCCGAGCACCTGGACTGTTAAGGCATTTGCATCTCAGATCAAAGAGGATCAAGATTGGTAGCCATAAATCGACTTCTCCTCCATAAATCTGTCCAAGCCCCTTTTAAAGCTATCCAGGTTAGGGGCCATCACCACCTCCTGTGGCAGCATATTCCAAACACCAATCACACGTTGCGTGAAGAAGTGTTTCCTTTTATTAGTTCTAATTCTTCCCCCCAGCATTTTCAATGAATGCCCCCTGGTTCTAGTATTGTGAGAAAGAGAGAACAATTTCTCTCTGTCAACATTTTCTACCCCATGCATAATTTTATAGACTTCAATCATGTCAGACGTCTCCTCTCCAAACTAAAGAGTCCCAAACGCTGCAGCCTTTCCTCATAAGGAAGGTGCTCCAGTCCCTCAATCATCCTCGTTGCCCTTCTCTGCACTTTTTCAATCTCTTCAATATCCTTTTTGAGATGTGGTGACCAGAACTGAACACAGTACTCCAAGTGCGGTCGCACCACGGCTTTATATAAGGGCATGACAATCTTTGCAGTTTTATTATCAATTCCTTTCCTAATTATCCCCAGCATAGAGTTTGCCTTTTTCACAGCTGCCATACATTGAGTTGACATTCCCATGGAACTATCAACTATCAGCAGGTCTTGCTTTTCTACATGTTTTATAATTTTATCTTTAATGATAGATTCTACTAATTTACCAGGAACAGATGTCAAACTGACTGGCCTGTAATTTCCCGGGTCCCCTCTAGATCCTTTCTTAAAGATTGGTGTGACATTGGCCATCTTCCAGTCTTCAGGGGTGGAGCCTGATTTCAGGGATAAGTTGCATATTAAAGTGAGAAGATCAGCAATTTCATGCTTGAGCTCTTTAAGAACTCTTGGGTGAATGCAATCTGGGCCAGGGGATTTGGTAACATTTAGTTTATCAATGGCTGCCAGAACTTCTTCCTTGTCTACCACTATCTTCGCTAGTTCCTCGGATTCGCCTCCTAAGAAGCTTGGTTCAGGTGCAGGAATTTTCCTCACCTCCTCTTGGGTGAAGACAGATGCAAAGAATTCATTCAGCTTCTCTGCAATCTCCCTGCCATCTTTTAGCACACCCTTTGTTCCTTTGTCATCTAACGGGCCTACCGCTTCCCTTGCTGGCTTCTTGCTTTTGATGTACTTGAAGAACTGTTTGTTGCTGGTCTTGATGTTCGCAGCCATGCGTTCCTCATAATCCTTTTTTGCCTCCCTTACAGCTAACTTGCTTCTCTTTTGCCACCATTTGTGTTCCCTCTCATATTCTTCATCAGTCAAACTGGACTTCCATTTTCTAAAAGACATTTTCTTTTTTCTGATAATTTCCTCAACCTCTCTTGTTAACCATGGTGGCTTTCTTTTGGACTGGGTGCTGCCTTTTCTAACCTGTGGAACACATTCCAGCTGAGCTTTTATGACTGTGTTTTTAAATAACCTCCAAGCATCCTGAACAGTTTTGACTCTCTTGATTTTCCCTTTCAGCTTCCTGCGCACTATCCCCCTCATCTTTGAGAAATTTCCCTTTCTGAAGGCGAATGTAACTACATTAGTAGTTGCCACTTGTTCGCATGCTGAGATACTGAATCTGACAGCATTGTGGTCGCTGTTCCCTATCGGCTCAACAACACTGACTTCCTGCACCAGGTCCTGGGTCCCACATAGAATTAGATCTAGGATCACCTCTCCCCTGGTTGGTTCCACAACCATCTGCTCTAAGCCACAGTCATTTAGCATATCCAGGAATGCTCTCTCCTTACTATGACCTGAACATGCATTTTTCCAGTTTATATGGGGATAGTTAAAATCACCCATTACCACTACATTTTTGTTTTTGTTGGCCTCTCTAATTTCTTTTTCCATCTCAGAATCCTCTTGTGCACTTTGGTCAGGGGGACGATAATATATTCCTAATATTAAACTGTCCTTCACACCTGGTATTGATATCCACAGTGATTCTGTAGGGGAACCAGCTCCCCTTGCATTGTCTATTTTATGTGATACTATGCTCTCTTTGATGTAAAGGGCAACTCCACCCCCAATGCGCCCTGTCCGATCCTTCCTATAGAGCCTGTAGCCTGGTATAACAGCATCCCACTGGTTCTCCTCATTCCACCATGTCTCTGTAATGCCCACTATATAAAGTCCTCCTTCAAAACTCTGTACTCCAGCTCCCCCATTTTAGGTCGAATGCTTCTACTATTAGCATAGAGACACCTGTATACCCTGTCTCTGTCCTTAACCTGGGATTTTGGACATTGCTGCCTGTCACATCCCTTGGCATCCCAGGTTGGGGTTGAAGCAGAGGAGCTTGAACATAGCCTCAAGGTGTTAGGGACAGGTCAGGGCCCTGTCCTTAGAGCTAAAGCTCTCTCCGGTTACTCACAAATAACCATCCATAAGCTTCTTCAGTGTTCAGAGTTTTATTGTTCAATTCTGCGCAGAAGAGGGAACTCTCCTCTGTCAGCAACAGGGAGGAGGTTCAAAGAGCTGCTGCCTGTGTAACATAATTTATACCCTCTTACAAACATCCCTCCTTGTCTTCTGACTATTGGTTTGAGTCAAGAAGACGTACAGACCTGGTCATTTCATCCCACCTCTTCTGCTAACCCTTATCTCTACTAACAGGCTTCAAAGGAGGAAATATGACACTCAAGCCATTAATCTCTCTTTCTGTTCCAATTAGTGCCGTTCAGGTGGGATATAATCTCAGAGCAGGTGTGCTCCATCCCAATTAGCCAACAACTTTTAAGACTTCTATCTGCTGTCCAGGTCACTATGTTCCCTGGCACCCCTTCGCATTCCTCCGTGTTTACTTGATTTTCAGCAATTCCAAGCCCCATCAGGGACGTTAGCTAAGATGATTTTATATAACGTGCTTCACTCTTTGTGCAGGCTAACTTTTAAGGCTACCTATATGTGTCTATATGGCTTAAAACACTATAAACTATATATGTGTGCATATCAAAGGGAGGTTGCCAAATAACTACCAGGAGGAGGAAAAGGGAGGACCAGGCTCCAAGGATATCTATAGGGCCTCCAGGAGGGACAGATGGCCTATATGAGCCTCCTTGGAATTAACGGCAGAACTCCTTGCCCCATTGCCCCTCAATTCAGAACAAAAGTTTCCTTTTGTTCCGAGAGCCAGCGTGGTGTAGTGGTTAAGAGCAGGTGGAGAACCGGGTTTGATTCCCCACTTCTCCACCTGAGTGGCAGAGGCTCATCTGATGAACCTGATGATGTGTTTCTGCACTCCTGCATTCCTGCTGGGTGACTTTGGCCTAGTCACAGTTCTTCGGAACTCTGTCAGCCCCACCGACCTCGCAAGGTGTCTGTTGTGGGGAGAGGAAGAGAAAAGCGCTTGTAAGCCAGTTTGAGCCTCCTTATAGGAGAGAAAGGTGGGGTATGAATCCAAAACTCTTCTTCTTCTTCCTTTACAAATTCCCATACACACATTGCAGTAATCTTAAACGACGTGTCAAGGGCGTATAATGAAATTTCAGGCTGCCAGACAGGCATCGTTTCCCTCTTCTGCCTTCCACATGTAACCCCCATGCTCAGAATGGGTTGACCCAGAAAGGGGTAGAGACTCAAAGCAGCAGAAGGCTGCAAAGCTCGTGTAGTTTGGAGGAGACAAGGCTACCAGACTCGGACCTTGATTTGTATAAGCCCTTAACACCTTGTTAAGGTAACTGTAATGTTGTTGAGAACTACTGGGAAGGTAGTTGTTTATTTTTGCTATGTTGTAAATGTTGGAGTTTATTGTTCCAGGGTTTTTTATGTTTGTAATGGGTGAGAGTTCTCCTGGAAACCTTCATCATGTTGAATCCTGTTCATCAAGCCCTTGGAGTCTTCAGGAGCCAACCCACTTGCAAAGAAGAATTGGACTTGTCAGTATCAGTAGACTGTAAATATAAGGACTTGAAAATGCAACCTGAACAGGGCCTTGAAGTGTGATGTTAAATGTTGATGTTTGATGTCATATGTTAAGAAAGTAAACCATTTTGTTTTTTTAAAATTTGTTGTTGCAAACTCATTCCAAGATCTGCCCCACAGAACCCACAGATAGAGGTTACACACACATCCTGCACCCGTCTGCCTTTAGAGGGTCCCCCCTTCCCGGCTCATTCTGTTCCTATCTGGGGGTTACAATGTCTTTGGGGGTGGGTGGTTTATCAAGTTCTATTATTATTATTATTATTATTATTATTATTATTATTATTATTATTATTATTATTATTATTATTATTATTACACACACATCCTGCACCCATCTGCCTTTAGAGGGTCCCCCCTTCCCGGCTCATTCTGTTCCTATCTGGGGGTTACAATGTCTTTGGGGGTGGGTGGTTTATCAAGTTCTATTATTATTATTATTATTATTATTATTATTATTATTATTATTATTATTATTATTATTATTATTATTACACACACATCCTGCACCCATCTGCCTTTAGAGGGTCCCCCCTTCCCGGCTCATTCTGTTCCTATCTGGGGGTTACAATGTCTTTGGGGGTGGGTGGTTTATCAAGTTCTATTATTATTATTATTACTATTACTATTATTATTATTATTATTAATAATAATAATATTAAAATAATAATAATAATAATAATAATAATAATAATAATAATAATAATAATAATAGTTAATTATCTGGAAATGACATTGCATTACGCCATCTATGCCAGCCTGCCCCTCTCTGTCCTCCTGGCAGTTGCTGGCCTTCCTATGCTCTCCTTATTTCTATGGCGCACGCATGAAGAATAATGCACTTTCAATCCACTGTCAGTGCACTTTGCAGCTGGATTTTACTGTGCAGAATAGCAAAATCCACTTTCAAACAATTGTGGAAGTGGATTGAAAGTGCATTATTCTGCATGTGTGGAAGGGGCCTATCTTCTGTTTTTAAAGATAGAGTAAAAATGGAACAGCCAAACTGAGGTTGGCCTAAGATCCAGTGTTTGGTCCCAGGTCATCTGTTGCATGGTGGGGTGGTTAAGAACAGGTGGACTCTAATCTGGAGAACTGGGTTTGATTCCCCACTCCTCCACATCTGGTGGACTCTTATCTGGTAAGCCAGATTTGTTTCTGCACTCCTCCGTATGAAGCCTGCTGGGTGACCTTGGACCAGTCACAGCTCTCTCTGAACTCTCTCCACCCCACCTGCCTCACAAGGTGTCCGTTGTGGGGAGAGGAAGGGAAAGAGTTTGTAAGCTGCTTTGAGACCCCTTATGGCTGAGAAAAGCATGGTATAAATCCAAACTCCTCTTGTTCAGTTATGTAAAAAAAGTTACTTGGAACCAGTGAGGTGACCAAAATGACTGATGAACATTCACAAGCTGTCTGAAATACAGCAGAGTGAGGAAAAACCCCATTTAAATAAGAACATAAGAACTAGCCTGCTGGATCAGACCAGAGTCCATCCAGTCCAGCACTCTGCTCCTCGCAGTGGCCCACCAGGTGCCTTTGGGAGCTTACATGCAGGATGTGAAAGCAATGGCCTTCTGCTGCTGCTGCTCCTGAGCACCTGGTCTGCTAAGGCATTTGCAATCTGAGATCAAGGAGGATCAAGATTGGTAGCCATAGATCGACTTCTCCTTCATAAATCTGTCCAAGCCCTTTTTAAAGCTATCCAGGTTAGTGGCCACTGGTTAATGGAAGCCCCTGGCCTGGGACACAAAGATACAGGCTTCCTGAATGGCTGTATTCATTTTTTGCAGTCAATTGTTAATTACATAGATTCAACGTATCACAATTCATACTTGACCTGTAGTTTGTGTTGACTTGTGCCATGGTTCTCCGTACCCTATCAGTCACTCATTTCCGTATGAATCATTAGTGGCTTGGCCTGTTTGATTTATTGATGTTATTTCATTAAAAAAATGGACCCAGTCAATTACAAGTCGCTGCTGGTCATTCCTTTCAATAATCTGATTTTGTTGGGGGAAAAGAGCCCTACACATCAGCTCAGTAGCTTCCATTTGGCAAGATAAAAATGCCATTTTGTTTCGCAAAACCAGGAAGGGAGGGACTTTCTTCAAACTCATTCTAACAACCTCCTGATTTGTGTTAATTGGTTTTGCAACAGATTGGCGCAATCATTAGCACTCATTAATTTACTTATTCACAGCTAACGTGAAGCCCTGCGAAACGTTTCTTCCATATTAACTGAAGGTCAGAAGAGACTAATGCAAAGTTACCTGCAATTAGTAAACATATATTCAGATTGTCAAGCGGGTAGCTTTTCCCATTGGAGACCATGTTATTATTTTGTTTATAAATTGATTGTTTGCAATTTGTTTTAAGCAACACTTGGGTGAAAATGGAAAACATTGCTTAAAAAAATGCATTAAAACAACATTCATGCACAGTTCTTAGTGGCCTGTATTGAATTGTGGTTGGGGTTTTTTCTTCTTCTTCTTCTGCTGTTTTAGTATTACCACGAACTGTAACCGGGCATCATAATTAAGGCTAGGAAAGATGAGATCTTGTTTAGAAGGGCTGTTAAAGATGTTGACATTTTAGACAGTGATCAATATGGCAATTACCCAGAGGCATCAAGCAGCTGGAGTTGAGGAAAAAGTCAAGCACTTATTTTGATTTGGAGGAGTCAAGGAGTTGACCAGAAGAACATAAAGATCATACCAATGTGATGTAGTGGGTAAGAGCGGCGGACTCTAATCTGGAGAACCAGGTTTGACTCCCTGCTTCTTTACATGAGCCAGGTTTGATTCCCCACTCTTCATCATGAAGCCTGCTGGGCGACCTTGGACTAGTCACAGTTCTCTCAGAACTCCTTCAATGCCACCTATCTCACAAGATGTCCGTTAAGAGAGCCAGTCTGGTGTAGTGGTTAAGAGCAGGGATTCGTATGGAGGACTGGGTTGGGTTCCCTACTCCTTTGCATCTACTCCTTTGCATCAGTAGCAGACTCTTATCTGGTGAACTGGATTTGTTTCCCACTCCTACATGAAGACTCCTGGGTGACCTTCAGCTAGTCACAGTTCTTGGAATCTCTCTCAGCCCCCACCTACCACAGAAGGGGTCTGTTCTGAGGAGAGGAGGGGAAGGAGTTTGTAAGCCCCTTTGAGTCTCCTTGCAGGAAAAAAAGCTTACAGGTAGAGAAAAGGAGGGTATAAAAACCAATTGTTCTTGTAGAAGATTAGCAACTAATCTTCCACAGCTGATATAAGGGATCTGGTTGCAACATTCCAATTCTTGTTATTATGGATTCCTTCAAAAGTGTCTGTACTTGAAGCACATGAAGCTTACAGGCAACCATGCAGATTCAAAGCAAAATCCAAGAAAGAAGAGCTTTTACTAAGACACAGCCAGAACACCCCATGAGCACGTGATGCTATCTTATCCCAAACCAGACCCCCAGTCCATCACGCTCAGTATTGCCTATTCACAGAATCATCGAGTTGGAAGAGACCAGAAGGGCCATCAAGTCCAACTTCCTGCCGTGCAGGAACACACAATCGCAGCACTCCTGACCGAGATGGTCATCCAGCCTCTGTTTAAAAACCTCCAAAGGAGCAGACTCCACCACACTCCAAGGCTACGTATTCCACTGTCAAACAGCCCTTACCAGGGGCATAACGAGGCAGCCCTGGGCAAACTGTAGCCCTGGGCAAAACCTGAGTTGAATGCCCCCCCCCCACCCCATGGGCAGCCACTCCACCACGACCAAATTTTTTTTTTTTGCACCAGAACATTGGTGCCTGCATGGGGTGCCTTTTTAGACATATCAGCACCATAATTTCAGAGTATCATGGTCCTCACAGCGACTAGCAGTAACTACCTCGGCACATACCAACATGACAGCAATATATCGCTTTTTTTATAGTAAAGGTGTCATGGAAGATGCTATCGCTACAGTAAAGGGAAGTCACATATGACTGTGAAAAGCATCTTTGCCTTTTGATCTCCTGGAGGGAGGACAGGAAACTATGCAGAGGTGCTAGCATGAAACTTCAAAGTTTTTGGAAACCTCATGGCGAGCGGGAAAAGTTTTCTTGGAGAGTGAGGGAACAAAGCCTAGGTGACTCTATCATGGGATAAGCTAAGAGAAGCACCTCTTGGCTGGAGGTCCCAAGAGATCCACAAGAAGCATTCAGCTGGTCAATTTCTCTAAACGCATTTATGTTTTATTTCTTTGTTTTGAACTTTTACAATAAATCTTTGAGAAATCAGCTGGTCTGGAGTTTAATAGGAGGGAAAGGACCCAAGACCGAGGTGAGATAAGGGTGGCTCTCCCAAGCTTAATCTCAGCCTCAGTCGTCATATGGTGGCAGCGGATTCTCCTATACTCCAGGGTGAACACCTTCTTGGCTTTGCAGCCGGCTTGCAGTAATGGAGCAACTTACTGGCAGCTGTTGCGGGGAAGAAGGGGAGGTGCAGATTGAGGACCATACAGTGGAGGTCACACTGCATGAGTCTCATCTGGCCTGTGAAGTCCAAGAGGACGAGCTGGTGACCACTGGGTCTGATGCAGAGTCAGACGCCGAGGGGATCTACCAGGACAGCTACGGCAGCTGGGAAGCAAGTCAGTCAGCATCTGGTAAGGAAAAGCGGAGGGGTGGAGGCTCACAGAAGGAGCGGGCAAACCCCAGGGCGATTCCGGCACCTGAGGATGACTGGAAAGACTTCATGAAAAGCTTCGCGCTGAGGCAACAAGCGACCCTTGACTTACTAGCATCGCAACAACAAAAGCAGAATGAAAACTCATGGCAGAGAAAGCCATTCTCGAAGTTTGAACAAGGATCAGAGGTAACTGACTTTTTACATCTTTTTGAATCTGCTTGTAAAACATACAAAGTGCCGACCACAGAATACCTAACTGAGCTTTGGTCCCAAGTGTCAGGAGACCTTGGGAAGTTGCTCTGTCAATTTACTAAGGATGGCGGCACAAGCTATACTCAGTTTAAGGACATTGCATTGAAGAGATTTGGGAAATCTGTGCATCAACTTAACTTGCAGTTCAGGAAAGCTTATCCCAGAAGGGAGGAGAGCATGATGGCCTATGTTGCTCGTTGCAAGCAAATAGTCTCTGATTGGTTTCACTGTGAAGGAGTGACTACTGTGAAGCAGGCCTTACACTTAGACCGGACAAGTGCCACCTCGGTTGCAATGAGGCTGTGTACTTAGGTCACCGAGTAGGAAGGGGTCAGCTGAAACCTTTAGAAGCCAAGGTTGCCAGCATTAAACAGTGGCCTCAACCTACCACCAAGAAAGATGTCATGACTTTTCTAGGAATGGCAGGATTTTACCGCAGATTCATACCGCATTTCAGTCAAATAGCAACCCCATTGACTGACTTATGCAAAAAGAGTGCATCTGTCAATGTATTGTGGTCGCCACATTGTCAAAATGCTTTTGATCAGTTAAAGAAATGTCTGATTGATACACCTATATTAACAGCACCTGATTTTAGCAAACCTTTCATAGTTCAAACTGATGCCTCAGAAAGAGGGATTGCGGGTGTTCTGATGCAAAGGTCAGATGACCAAGAATTACACCCCGTAGTGTACTTGAGTAGAAAACTTCTTCCTCGTGAATGCAATTATAGCACGGTGGAGAAAGAATGCTTAGCACTTGTATGGTGTCTCAACAAACTCAAGCCTTATTTGATGGGCACAAAGTTTTTTGTCCAGTCTGATCACAATCCTCTAGTATTCCTAGATAGGATGAAAGGTAACAATGCAAGAATTATGCGGTGGGCTTTAGGCCTCCAAGATTTCCACTTTGAAATTTCTCATATCAAAGGCTCTGAGAACGTAGTAGCTGATGCTCTCAGCCGCTGCAACCCGTAAAGAGTGCTTGAGTACTTGTGCTAAATGCTCAAGAGTATTGCATTGCTTATTAGTCTGAAATTATGTTTTGTATTAACATGATTTTCTTCATTCTGTATTGTTATGCTATCATAAGGACTATGTTATGCATAAAAGGAATTGTAGTTAGCAGATCTCTGTATTAGTTAGAGATGACTGATGTGGAAGTAACACATGTAATCTTTTCTATATGGATAGATGAAATATGTAGCCATTAGACTACAGATTCCCTCTCTAAAAGGGGGCGTGTGATGGAAAATAGTTAGCTGAACTATGTATTAGCTAGAAACATGTGATATTATGCAACCAGTATTATTAGGAAGCTGAAGTATGTGAACATGGAGTTTACAGACTTCATCCCAAAAGGGGGCGTGTCATGGAAGATGCTATCGCTACAGTAAAGGGAAGTCACATATGACTGTGAAAAGCATCTTTGCCTTTTGATCTCCTGGAGGGAGGACAGGAAACTATGCAGAGGTGCTAGCATGAAACTTCAAAGGTTTTGGAAACCTCATGGCGAGCGGGAAAAGTTTTCTTGGAGAGTGAGGGAACAAAGCCTAGGTGACTCTATCATGGGCTAAGCTAAGAGAAGCACCTCTTGGCTGGAGGTCCCAAGAGATCCACAAGAAGCATTCAGCTGGTCAATTTCTCTAAATGCATTTATGTTTTATTTCTTTGTTTTGAACTTTTACAATAAATCTTCGAGAAATCAGCTGGTCTGGAGTTTAATAGGAGGGAAAGGACCCAAGACCGAGGTGAGATAAGGGTGGCTCTCCCAAGCTTAATCTCAGCCTCAGTCGTCATAAAAGGCAATCAATATATTCCTGCGGCTTTGAAGGTTTTTGAGGCTAGGATTGGCTCCTTGCTACTGTACGATTCCCCCATTTGGATTTCGGCAATAAATAAATCATTTAATTTATTACATTCCAAATTCCTTCGGAAACTAATGGGGCTCCCTAGATGTGTGCCTTATGCTGCGTTGTGCATTGAGATGGGCCAAACAACTCTATAAACCTTGGCATGGATAAGGGCCATAAAATATTGGCTGCATATACATTTTCTAGTGGGATCCAATAGCTATATTCCCTCTCTGTTATCAGATCACTTTATTTCAGAATGGTATACTTTGATCTTTAGAAAGGTTGAAGCCATTGGTTTCCCCTTGGAATCACTCCTTATGCTCACAAAGGTGGAAGCCTTCAGACTAGTTAAGAATAGGCTCTTGGATCTTGATTTTCATAATTTGACTCGTGCTGCCAAGACAACCTGTTCTCCGACTACATTATTAATCCCATGCAAGTGTGGAATTATGGCAGCATATCTTCGTCTGCTGATAAATCCCACCCAGAGGAGAGCCTTGGCTACTGCAAGATGTAATGTGCTGCCATCAGCTCTGCTGGAGGGAAGATTTAAGAATATGGAACGTTCTAAAAGAGTTTGTTCATGTGATAGGACTACGGTTGAAACACTTGACCATTCTTTGTTTCTATGCCCTAAATACAATAAGATACGCATGAAATACATGAATTCAATTTTCTTGAAATGTTCTCAGTGGCATGAGTGTTATAAGATACCCAATCTCCTGAACAGCTCTGATGTGCTCTTTTGTGAAACTGTTGCAAATTTTATATTAGAAATTAGTAATTTTAGCAATTTTAACTGTATTTCTTAACCTTGTTTTGTTTTAAAACTTTATCCCGTTTTATATGCCAATAAAGGCTTGTGTTGTTGAAATTTCAGAGTATCATCTGGAAACTGTCCTTATGGTACCCCCAAATTTTGGTGCAGTTTGGTTTAGGGGGTCCAAAGTTATGGACCCTCAAAGGGGGTGCCCCATTCCCCATTCTTTGCTGAGGAGATGGGGGCTACCCTTTTGAGGGTCCATAACTTTGGAGCCCCTGAACCAAACTGCACCAAACTTGGGGGGGTGCCATCATCTCCAGATGATACCCTGAAATTTTGGTGCCGATACATCCAAAAATGCACCCCCTACAGGAACATCCTAGAAATTTGCCCAAGAATCTTTGTTCTTCATTGAGTTTTCTGCATTGCTGTCAATGGGGGTTGCAGGCTGTGGGGGGCACATTTCTGAAGGCACAGTCTCAAAACTTTCAGGGTCTCATCAGGAGACTGCCCTAATGATACCCCCCATGTTTGGTGCAGTTTGGTTCAGGGGGGCCAAAGTTATGGACCCTCAAAACTGTAGCCCCCATCTCCTATTAGCTCCCATTGGAAACAATGGGGGATAGGGGCACCCCCTTTGGGAGTCCATAACTTTGGACTCCTTAAACCAAACCTCACCAAACATGGGGGGTAGCATAAGGACAGTCTCCTGATGATACGCTGAAATTTTGGTGCCACTAGCCTAAAAACTGCGCCCCCTGCAGGCCAAAAATGGAAAACCACTAAAATACCCAAAAACGAACCCAGCATTTTGATGCCCCCCACAAGGTGATGCCCTGGGCAGCTGCCCACCTTGCCCAATGGGCATTACGCCAGTGGCCCTTACCATCAGGAAGTTCTTCCTAATGTTTAGGTGGAATCTCTTTTCCTGCACCTTGAATCAACTACTCCTTGTTCTTGTTTTTGGAGCAGCAGAAAACAAGCTCGTTCCCTCTTCAACATGACATCCCTTCATGTTGCCTCTGCAAAAGCCTTCTCTCCTCCAGACTAAACACATCATCTCCCAAAGCTGCTTCTTGTAGGGCATGGATTCCAGGCCTTATACCATTTTGGTCCCCCTCCTCTGGACTCATTCTAGCTTGTCAATATCTTTCTTGAATTGTGGCACTCAGAACTGGACACAGTATTCCAGGTGAGGACTGTGGGCTGCAGAATAGAGGGGTACTATTACATCCCTGGATCTAGGCCCTATACTCCTGTTGATGCAGCCCAGAATTGCATTGGCTTTCTTGGCTGCCGTATCACTCTGCTGACTCATGTTCAGTTTGTCGTCTATTCAGGCTGGCAGGGGCGCTCCCAAGTCTCAGGTCCTCACATCACCTACTGTCTGGTCTTTTTGAACTGGAAATGCTGGGGATTGAACCGGGGACCTGCTGCATAAGCTGTGCCACTGTGCCATCGTCCCAGGGTCAGTATTGTCCATTTAGACTGGCAGCAGCTCTCCAGGTCCTCATCACCTGTGACCTTTAAATTGGAGGTGCTAAGGATTGAACCTGGGACCTTCAGATTCTCTGCTACTGAGCCACAACCCCAACCTCCAAGAACACACAATCAAGCGATACAGCTTTCGGGCTTTCCAGAATTAATTAGGTTGAATTTTTGAAAAGATAGCAGTGAAAGCAAATGGTGGGGAGTGATATTTTGAATCATAAGCTTAAAATGGTCTACCCACAGAGTCCTACTATGTTCCAGAAAGGTACAGGATATTTTAGGATCCCAAACTCATCCTCAGTGGGAATGTGGAACATGATGTTCCATGAAGCTATTGCCAAAGTTGCTCCTCTATGTCCGTACTTATGCCCTGGGGTGTAACTCAGTCCCCTGGTTTACTATGGAACTGGGTGACTCGGGAGACGGCTGGGAGACACCTGGAATGATGCTAGCGGCAAACCTGTATCCAGTCTGACAGATTATGCCGTAGAGTCCATTGGAAGACCTACGATGCAGCAGTGACAGAGGCGAAGAAATGTTACTACTCTGCTACTATAACACTGGGCACTGGGTACAGAGTGGTATGCTTAAGTGGTATGCTTAAGGTGACCATATTGTCACCTTTTAAAACCGGGACGGGGGTGGGTGCGTGCGGTCGCAGGAGCGCCCTGCCTTTTGGGGCGCTACCCTGTTTCCCGCCCTGTGACCGGGGAGCGCCCCAAAAGGCAGTGCGGCTGCCTCCTGCACACGCGGCTGCAGGAGCGCCCCAGAAGGCAAAATCGGGACAGGTACAAAACCCCGCGGGACGCGGGACAGATTGGTGTAAGGCGGGACTGTCCCGCCAAAAGCGGGACGTCTGGTCACCTTAGGTATGCTGCAGTACTGCAGTCAAAGCTGTGCTCACAACCTTAGTTCGATCCTGACGGAAGTCAGCGTCAAGTAGCCGACTTGAGATGGACTTGGCCTTCCATCCTTCTGAGGTTGGTGAAATGAGTACCCAGCTTGGTGGGGGTAAAATGTAGATGACTGGGGAAGGCCATGGTAAAACATCCCATGTCTGCCTAGTAAACTTGTGATGTGACATCACCCCATTGGTCAGTAATTACCTGGTGTTTGCACAGGGAACTACCTTTACCTTTTACCTATAACATCAGCTAGTTCACAACCACGCTAAAGGTAGCTGCTGATGCCAAAATCTGAACCTTTATTGTGTCAGGAAGAGACAATTAACTGTGATACATTTGCCAAGTTTTTTGCTGATAAAGCACTGAGAATGCACTCTGACCTGGATGTCTGTTGTAACACAGGCATACAAGAAGACAGAACTAATGCCCCGCTTGGTCTATTCATGGATCGTCTTGTCCCAGTTTCCCTGATGGATGTTGACAAGATCCTGGGGTAGTCAAGGCCTTTTCCTAGCGGCTAGAAAAATGTAAGAACCAAATCACCGAGCGGGTTGCATGCAAAAGAGCTGAGAAACAAACCCAGTCCACCAGATTAGAGTCTGCTGCTCTTGACCTTAACACCACGCCGATAAGTGATAACGCTCAGAAAAATTTCATATGGTTTCACCAGGCAAAAATAGGGAGAGTAATTGACTGACCAGCCTGACAGAAGCATTGTGATGACCAAAGCGGAGGAGGAAAGAATCATGTTTGCCACCTTGAGAGGCTCGGGAGAGTGATGCGATTTAAAGAGCCAGCCTGGTGTAGTGGTTAAGAGGAACGGATTCTGCTGTGGAGAACTGGACCTGATTCCCGACTCCTCCACATGAAGCCCGCTGGATGACCTTGGGCCAGTCAAAGTTTTCTCAGAACTCTCTCAGCCCCACCTACCTCACAAGGTGCCTGTTGTAGGGAGAGGAAGGAGCTTGCAAGCCACCTTGAGTCTCCTTACAGGAGAGAAGGGTGGGGTATAAATCCAAACTCTTTTTGTGGCGTAGGAGGTTAAGAGCTCGTGTATCTAATCTGAAGGAACCGGGTTTGATTCCCAGCTCTGCCGCCTGAGCTGTGGAGGTTTATCTGGGGAATTCAGATTAGCCTGTGCACTCCCACACACGCCAGCTGGG
>NC_059425.1:17812538-17829520 GCF_021028975.2 Sphaerodactylus townsendi | reverse complement strand
GGTTGCGATGCGACCGGCAAGGCCGCAGGTCCGTTGGCGTCCCAACGTTCTACTACGGCACTGCTGGGTCGGCAGTGCACTACTACATCTCCTCCTTCTTTACATTTTAGAAAAAGGGGGGCCGAAACGCTAAGGGGCGATTTAAAGGGACGCTAGTCTCCTCCGCCGTTTGGTCAAGTTGGCCAAGCTGCTTGTGCAACATTAGAACTTGGTTGCGGGGTAAGGGAAATGCGAGGGGTTTCTTACACACGTTATAGGCAATATTAGACACGCATTGAACGAAACAAGATCCGATAATAAGGCACACAATTAAGACAACGCAGAGCTGTACAATAGCACTCAACCATCCTCCCGGCAGCCAGCTCCAGAGGGCTGACCACCAACGGGGCAAAACATCACACTTCAGATTAGATACAATTTCTTGCAGCTCACGTAAACAATTGGGAATCATCAGGAAGATTAAAACAATACATATTATGTACACTCTCACCGCTTTGGTGATTCAGTTAATGGCGGCATGATTATCTAGAGCCGCTTAATGAAGTTCTTGTTGCTCGGAGGCCAGGGCATCCAGGGCAGTGAAAGCGGAGTTGATGGACTTCGCGAGGTCACAGTCCAGCTGGCCAATAGTACAGGAAATAAGTCCGGGGGCTCCCGCAAGGGAAGTCGCGAGGGAGGCAGACTCCGCTTCGGAGAGGACGATCGCATCGATCCGACAGGAGGGATTGAAAGGCGGAGTGGAGCGATGGCGGCGGTGTCCGGGCTCCTGGGGTGGAGCCTGGGGTAGGGTGACGGCGAGGCGGTGGCAGAGAGTCCCGGCAGATAGGCAGGCGGAGATGCAGTAATAACGAATAATATAACTTCGAAAACTGGAGCATGCGATAAATTTAAACAATAAGACATGGTTACCAAAGCTATAAGTTCGGTGACTCTCTGCGAGCAAGGTCGTGGAAGAAGGCGTGTTCCGATAACATGCGAGTGGCTGAGGGCAGCGGAGAGTTCCAAGAGTTAACCTATCGGGGATGTTCCCGGCTGTAAGTTCAAATTCCGGCCGGGGGGCGTTGGGGAGGGAAGGAGGATGGCGGTCGTAGATGAGGATCCTGCAGGGGGTGACCGACTGTCACCGGTGGGGGGTAGTTGTATTAGTAGCTGCTGATGGCTGTAAAATCCACAGTGATAGCCGCAAAGGCTGCAGCTTTGGGATTCTTGGGCGTCTAGAGGCGGGTCGGCTGCTGCGGGAGTCTTCGGGTTGGGCGGATCTTCGGGTCGTTCCGATGCTGATTGTAAGTCTGCTGAGGCTGTGGGATGGGGTGCTCCGGGGAGGCCTGTTTCGTCTTCGTGGTGTGGCCTGGCTTCGTTTGGCATCGTTCCTCGAGCCGGTCGGACATGTCGGGCTGGAATCCATAGAGGACCTGTAGGGAGAAGGACTGAAGCATACCCCCTTCCCCAGGTTATGAGGGGGGCCGGTCCCCGCCAGGTTCGATCCGGGAGTTGGCGGTAGTAGACCTTGGCGTGGGGGAGGGGGTCTGACTGCCTGAAGTGTCTTTCTATGGGGGTGACCTGTTGTCCTGATGGTAGGGCGAGCAAATTTAGATGATTAATGGTGAAAAGTACTTTTGAGACTGTTTGTTGTATGTGGCCTAAATGGGGGGGGCTAACTCCCCTTTCTTTAGTTTGTCTGGCTAAAATCTCTTTGAAGTTGCGATTTGCTCTTTCAACGATTGCTTGCCCGGTGCTGTTGTAGGGAATCCCGTGTGTTAACACGATTCCCCAGTTGGTGCAGAACTGGAGCATGGCCGCGGAAGAATATGCGGGCGCGTTGTCCGTTTTTAAACGGAGGGGGCGGCCCATGACGGTTATGCACGCAAAGAGGTGCTGGATGACGTGATTGGTGGTCTCGCCTCGGAGTGGTGTAGCCCAGACGTACCCCGAGTAGGTATCTATGGTTACGTGTAGGTGCTTCCAGGGGGCTAGGGCAGGGACCAGGGTTACGTCCATTTGCCACAAGTCATTTGCCAGGGCCCCTCTTGGGTTTACTCCGGGGTCTGACGAGGGGCCGAGGCGTGAGCATTGAGCGCAGGATTTAACGATGGACTGCGCCTGGTTGAGGGGGATGCTGCAGGATCGGGCGAGTGCTTTTGCCCCCTGGTGGAAAAAATCGTGTGACTGGAAGGGGTCGGAGAAAAGAGGGTGGAGATGTGGGTAAGCGTTGTCTGCGTGCTGGTTTCCCTAAGCTGAGGGGGCCTGGGAGCGGCGTGTATGCGCATATGGCCACCACAAGTACTGGGAGGTTCTGGATGCTGGAAGGTTCCATTGCGCGTCAGGAAGAGACTCATGAGGTTTGAGTGGGTCGAAGGGGGGCCGCGTAGGCTCCGAGGTAGGTGGGCAATTGATGCGTCATACGTGGTGGGAATCGACCAGGAGGTTGAAGAAGGTTGAGGGGAAAGAAGTTTGAAAGAGCCAAGAATAGCTGCGCCGGGGTCAGCTCCGTTGAGCCGAGGCTTGAGGCGGTGTGTAAGCGGTCTGCCATTGACCATTTCGTTGAAATGCAATGGCGTAACGCGCTTGCTGCCCGTCGGCGAAGATGGTGGGGGCGCCTTGGAGTGCGGCAGGGAGCGCCCAAAGGCCAAATAGGACAGGGGGTAGAGTGGAGGAGAGTGGCCCGAGGGTCTGGGGAAGGTGGAAGAGGATCTCCCCGCAGGGGGCCTACCAAGACCCAGCTGGAGGGGTGAGGAGGCATTCAAGAGGTGTTGGAACTCTGTTCTGTTTAGAGAGGCATGAAAGCGATTTTTTCAGGGTCCCCATCCCACCATTACCAGAGTCGCGCTGACGCCCTTGGTTGATGAGATCTCGCGTAAAAGCTGGCCCGGAGTGGAGAGATTTTTCGGCGGGCACACATAAGAGCAGGTAAAAGCCATTAGACCACAGAAAAGGTTTGTGGCGGCCGTGTGTACCCTAGGACAGTAGGGAGAGGGGGGGAGTGTTCAAGAGGAAGAGTGAGAGAGGTTGATCTTTGAGGGGGACTCGATCCACCCCATGTCCCGAACTAGGACCTCCTTTACTGCTCGAAAAGGTGTCCTTGTGCTTCTACAGGAGTTGGATCCTGTCCCCTGGATTTTTTGCGAGCGGGAGTAAAGCGAAAACAGGGGGGAGGCTGAGCAAAGGGGTGAGTGAGAGCGAGGCCCGAAGGGCCGGACCCAGTTGAGGGTTCCGAGCAGCTGCTGCAGCTGGAGGAGCGTGAGCGTGTCTGGGATTTGAATCTCCGGTATGACAGGGGCGGAGTAGGAGTGGAGGAGCTTATGCCCCAGATACAAAATATGGCTCTGGATTCTTCTGCACCTGCCTGGGAAGCGATGTGTAGGCCTGACTGTGTTTTAAGCGTGTCGGCTAGCAAAATGCACCCTCTTGAGGGATGGTGGGGAGTGGCGGCTACTAGGATATCATCCATGTAATGGATGATCATAGCTCCAGGCGCTTTTAAAGCGCTGAGAAATGGGAGCCTAAGGCGTGATGGTGAAAAATTGACACAAGGTGGGGCTGTTGAGCATCCCCTGGGGCAAAACCGTCCATTAGTAGCTGGCCCTGCGCTGCTGATGCTTAAGCACCGGCACCGTGAAAGCCGAAATGTACTTTCACGGTCTTCAGGGGAGAGGGGGATACAAAAGAAACAATCCCCTTCAGGTGTACAACTTGGGACACTGGTAGTCTGAGGGGATAAGGTTGGGGTTGGGTAAACACACGCGTTGAAGAGGGCCCATGGGCTGGATACAGGCATTGCTGCTCTGAGATCCTGCTAGTAATGTCGCCACCGGCCACTCTTCTTTTTTATTACAAAGACAGGTGTGTTCCAGAGCTGATGTGCAAGGACCTCAATGCTTGGCCAGCGGTCAGCTAACTCCTCCACGAGTTGGTGCATGGCAATCAGCTAATTCTCTCTGGGCAGCGGCCACTGTTCTACCACCCATACTGGGGTCTTCCGTGGTCCCGCGTGAGGGGGAGGGCAGTGGGCGCGGGCTTTCCCTAAATCTCGAGCTCTCCCATGACCATAGGGAGGGCGATGAGTTGCCGCCCGATCTCTAGGGGGGGTTTCTGCAGTGCTGACCTGCTCCCTTTCCTCCCCAGGGCGCCCAAATGTGTCCCAGCCCGGCCCACTGATCAGGCCGCCTGGACACTTCGTCGATAGCCGTGCTGGGGGCTCCCCGCACCCTAGGGTTCACCTGGGCCTCCGAGGCGCTGTGTGGAAGGTGGGGGGGGGGGATGCTCTTAGGGCGTAGGAGCCCGTGGCGTCGCGGCTGCCCTCGTGGGGAATTCCTGCAGGATGCCCGCCCACACATTAGGGTGTCTTGTGAGCTCCGAGCGAGCGAGGTCCGTGCCCCCTGTAACAAGGGATAGTTTTTGCTTAAGGGTGGAGAAGGCTCGGGGGACGGGCCTCCCTGAGATCTTCTCCCTTTGGGGGGAGACCCCTTTCAGTCTGAGTCGTAGGCCCCCCTACTGGGCAGCCTGCAATCTTCACGGAAGTGTCAGGACTGGTGTGCAATTGAAACACCTGCCTCAAGGGGCACATTTCCACTGGCGATGGAAGGAGCTGCGGTCAGGAGGTCAGCGTGGTGTGCGAAGGACCCAATATCCTGGCAAGCCTTAAGCATGTCGGCCAGTTCAGGGTCCTTACCTACAAGCCTGTGATTGCCTTGCGGCATTCATGTGAGCTTGCACTCTCTTTGGTGAGAGCGCCCTAAGGAGTTAAGCCCTGGAGCCCCTCCTGGGTGTCCAACCTGCCTCTTGAGAGCCTCCTGGAGTCTGCTCACAAACTGGTATTAGGGTTCTTAGGGTTTTTGCGAGGATGATGGCAGAGAAGCTCTGTGTAATGAGCTGGCCAGAATTGGGGACCCTGACAAACGCATTGTAAAAGCACTCGAAGGCGACCGTAAGGGTAGCTTCAAGGTAGGACAATCTGATTGTTAGGGTTACTGAAGGCATCGAAGCCGTAAAGTTCTTGTGGCTGATGTGAAGCGCCTTGAGGCAGTTGCCCTGCTAAAGGCATTGCTGGCGGGCCTAAAGCTCTCCCAGATGTCGCAAATTGTCGCGGGGCTCAGAAGCATCACCGAAGGCGGTCTTCCAGTCGTCCGGGACCATTAGAGTGGCTCCTGGCGACCGCCTCGAGCATCACTTCTCACATAGAAGGTGAAGTGGCTCCCACGTCCCGCACCCGCTTCTGCGGAGCTTCGGTGAAAGATTTTATAGCTCAGAGGGCGGTGCTACGACAACCCGCTTGAACTATGCCATCCTCCCCCGCGGTATCTATTAAGGTGGGCCGGGGCACAATGCAAAGAATCTCGGCATCGTCTTCCGTCAGGGTTTCACAACTCTTCTGCAGATCGTGGCTAATACGTTCTACAAGAGTTTTGAAACCAGCGCGTACATTGGTAGCTGGCGGAGGTCTGAGTAACTTCGGAAAATGAAAATTGTGAGCAGGGGGAGGGGGCGGCCGAGCCGCGGGAGAGTTTGGAGTAGGCGAAGGAGCGAGGAGGGCAGAAGGAGGACAAGCGTCCGAATTTAGTGGATAGAGAAAATTCAGGGGTTGAAATTGAAGGTGAAAGATCGAAAGGAGGCCATTACCTACAGCAAGGGAGCCACCATAGGTCTGCAGGCTGATGGCGACAAAACATTGTCCTCCACGTCAGTAGCTTATAGCGACACCGGTATGCGAGGCTCTGTCTTGAAGAGTGCGCCCGATCTTTTCCCAGTCCTTAAGATTTATTGTCCCCCCCCTCTGGGTACCATGGACACTGAGCTTCAATCTCCTCAACCAATTTGCATGGCTCCCTTCTCTTCTGGGGACCCTGCTGCATTTTCGTTAGCAGCTTTCAGTTCGTCAGCGTGCTTGTCATAAGCCCTGCTTTTGCAAGCTCCCATACTCACCCGGTGTTCGATCGGACGAGAGAGTGTCCTAGGGCGCGTGTCTCTGAATGCGCCGATCCAGAGGACAGAAGCGATACTGACTCTGATGGTCCCTGGATCGCGCCGATCCAGCGGACTTCGGTATCGCAGCCCTTCCCCAGGCGACGGCGAGCAGGGTGGAGGTTCGAGGATTCCCGGGTTTGCCCCGGCACCGAAACGCCTGTAGTCGACCGCACGCGGTCAAGTAAAGAGCGAGACGAGACGCGGAGATATTAACATCTGGTGGAGATGCGCCAGCAGCGGGAGACCCGAGGAGGAGTCCGTGTTCCTAAGCGAGTCTCCCGTCTGCCGGTTCCTGGCACCTTTTGGTATTACTCCTCCGAGGCGTGTAGGAGGGAGGACTGGGGGGGGGTCCGGGAGAGCCGGAGGTCGGGAGATCATCATGTGATGCATGATCTCATCTGGCTCACGTCGCCGGAGGCGTCTTACGCGTCTGAGCCTAATCCTCACCTGAGGGCAGGAACATTATCCCTGCGCCCGGTGATTGAGCCAGACAGTTCACGACCCGTGACTCATGGGGGGATGAGGAGTGGGGGTGCGATGCGACCGGCAAGGCCGCAGGTCCGTTGGCGTCCCAACGTTCTACTACGGCACTGCTGGGTCGGCAGTGCACTACTACAGGAGGGGTTGAAGCCATCTACAAGTTTTAGAATTTTATGTATTATTATATGTTTTAAGTTGTTTTTATGACTGATGGACACCACTCTGAGCCTTTGGGGGAGGGCGGTCTATAAATATGATAAATAAATAAATAAGTATTCAGCAGCAAGCTCTTTTGAGCTAGTTACAAGCGAACAAAAGAAAGAGGCCCCCATGGCCTTGGGGCTGCGGAGATGGCTGGCCCAGCTGTGGCTGGCCAGTGTCCATGCGTTCTGCCAGGCCAAGGGTAGTGCAGGCCTGACACAATGGGAGGCAGGAGAGAGACGAGTGGGTGGGCTTTAGGAGGGCCAGAGCTGGGTGAGCCCTTGCACCAGCCGAAAGAATGCACCAAGCGTGGCCCGCAGGGGGAAAGCCCCGATCCAAGGCACCTGGAAAGGTATTAAAAAGACTGGTGCAGGATGCTCGGGGTGGGGTGGGGGCACAAAATCAGTTCTTGCCCTGGGCTTTATTTTCTGTAGAGACGTCATTAGGGGGAACTGATCTCTGTAGTCTGGAGATGAGCTGTAATTCCAGGGGATTCCCAGGCCCCATAAGGCAGTGATGGCGAACCTATGGCACGGGTGCCGGAGGTGGCCCTCAGAGCCCTTTCTGTGGGCACACGTGCACAGAGTTCATCGGGGTGGGGGGGGGCGGAAAATCACGCCCCCACACACACATCTAGGCTAGCCTGGGCACGATCCTTTACCTGGGAGTAAGCTCGGTTGATGGCAATGGACCTTGCTTCTGAGTAAACCCTCCTAAGGTCATGATTCACCCATTTGAAGCGTTGCATTCACCCATTTGAAGCGTTGCACGGTTGCTTCATCAAGCTTACTCCCAAGTAACGTGCACCTTGGAGCCAACCATATTTTCTAAACTTAAACCTCAGTATTCAGGTTAAATTGCTGTGTTGGCACTTTGCAATAAATAAGTGGGTTTTGGGTTGCAATTTGGGCACCATCACTGCCATAAGGAGACCGGCATCTTTAGTAGCCACTGATAGACCTGTCCTCCAATCCTGTGCACCTGGGGCAGCAAGAACAGAAACAAGGATGCCCCCACCCCAGCAGCTCCAGCTGTTTAACTGATCCAGGGCAGGACTGAAATTCAGCCCAGCTTTCCCATCTCAATGGAGACCCAGCCTAACTAACTTGCTCCTTGTCCTCCTTATCTGCTGCAGGTGATAGAGACAGTGGCCAGCGCAGTCGGGCTGCTCGGGGTCGGGGTTGTTTTGGGATTGGCCACAGTGCTGGGCGGCCTGCTCTTGCCCAGCAAGCACGAAGACAAATAACCGGAAGACCTTTTGCTTCGACCAAGGATGAATTGTTCCATCCTGTACTTGAAAAATCACTTTCTGCCTCTTCTCCCTTTATCCCTGCCTTGAGAGTTCTGAGTGGATCGTTTATACTATTCTATAATAAAAAATAAAGATTTTAAAGTAAGATTTCATACTGTGGAACTGATTTATTGTTGTTGTTGTGTTCCTCCGCTGCAATCGACAGACCGCCCTTATTCCTCAGAGGTTGCCTGCCTGTGAAGCATCATCAGAGGAGAACATAATTGGGACGAGATTCTTTGGAAGAGAGTTTTCTCATCGCTGCCGATTCTCTTCTTCAGTGGGCAGCATAACCCGTGCAGGTCCGGAAGGACTCTTCTTAGGTTAATGAAAAAAATCCTCTGCTTACTCCGATAATTGCATTGCTAGCTCTTGAAATTCCTTGGATTGTATTGCTAGCTCTGGAAATTCCTGGTGATTTGAGGGCAGAGGCTGGGGAGAGCAGAGTTTGGTGAGGGGAGGGACCTCGGGGATATAGTGCCATTCAGTCAATGGCGCAGTAGAGGCTGGAGCAAAAGGGAGCAAAATGTGAAGCCAGGGAGCATGCTTTTTTTGAGGGGCAGGGGGGAGAGAATGGGCTTTTCTGCATCCTCAGTTCCCTTGCTTGTGGCGTAGGAAGTTAAGAGCTCGTGTATCTAATCTGGAGGAACCGGGTTTGATTCTCCGCTCTGCCGCCTGAGCTGTGGAGGCTTATTTGGGGAATTCAGATTAGCCTGTGCACTCCCACACACGCCAGCTGGGTGACCTTGGGCTAGTCACAGCTTCTCGGAGCTCTCTCAGCCCCACCTACCTCACAGGGTGTTTGTTGTGAGGGGGGAAGGGCAAGGAGATTGTCAGCCCCTTTGAGTCTCCTGCAGGAGAGAAAGGGGGATATAAATCCAAACTCCTCCTCCTCCTCCTCCTCCTCCTCCTCCTCCTCCTCCTTCTCCTTCTTCTTCTTCTTCTTCTTCTTCTTCTTCTTCTTCTTCTTCTTCTTCTTCTTCTTCTTCTTCTTCTTCTTCTTCTTCTTCTTCTTCTTCTTCCTCTTCCTCTTCCTCTTCCTCTTCCTCTTCCTCTTCCTCTTCCTCTTCCTCTTCCTCTTCCTCTTCCTCTTCCTCTTCCCTCAGGATAATTTCAGTTCTGCATGTGTTTTGTTCACTCTAGCGGTTGATTCAATGTAGGTTTTTGGCCAGTCTAGCTCATTCAGATTTAAACTGCAGGTTTTTATGCTAGACATAAACCTGTGTGATATTGAATCAACCACTAGAGGGAGCAAAACATGTGCAGAACAGGTTCCCACCCCACCCCTCGCCTCCCCACCACAAGATACAGGAACCAACAAGCCAGGAAAATGAGAATGTGGAAAACGTACACGAATCTCATTGTGGTATGCTCAAGCAAAATTCTCTCTTAACCTTTTTAGTCAGTTTGTTTTAGAACCTAGACTATTTATCTGGCTTATTTATCGCCTGCCTTTCTCACTGCAACTTGAGGCAGTTTACAGAGTAAAGACGACCTTTACAAAAATGTAATTACACTTCATGAAGACATTCAAATGAACAATGTTGAATTGAACAAAAGAACAGAAGTACAAAATCTCAGAGACAATGACAGTAACAATCTGAACAGCAAACTGTCAAAGGCAAGGGACTCAGTGGACGAGGCAGAATGCAGGATTGTAAGCCATAAAAATGCAATAAAACCTGGATGAAGAAGAAGAGTTTGGATTTATACCCCCCCCTTTCTCTCCTGTAAGGAGACTCAAAGGGGCTTACAATCTTCTTTCCCTCCCCCCCCCACAACAAACACCCTGTGAGGTGGGTGGGGCTGAGAGAGCTCAGAAGAACTGTGACTAGCCCAAGGTCACCCAGCTGACGTGTGTTGGAGTGCACAGGCTAATCTGGTTCCACAGATAAGCCTCCACAGCTCAAGTGGCAGCTCAAGTGTCAGAGCGGGGAATCAAACCCGGTTCTCCAGATTAGAGTGCACCTGCTCTTAACCACTACGCCACTGCTACAATAAGAGATAATGCCAACAATAATAATTGCAGTTTACTACAGACCTCTTCCCATATGAAACTGTCCTCCTGGACTATTGCAGCTGAATACAGTTCTAATTTAATTGCAAGAAATAGAACTATGCACTCTAGTAACCCAAACCGCAGCACTATATAAAAAGCTGAGACAGCGCTTTAGCCCAAAGGACTTGAATTGCTGAAGGGACATACTGACCCCCGGCAGAGAAAAAGAAAAAACGATGAACATCCTCCCCTAGGAACTGGCCACTGAGAGCAGGGCATGCTCTTATATGAGCTTTCCAAGAGAGATAAGAATACCTACATAGCAGAACTGGGTCACTTGCTCAATTGGCTGATCATTCAACTTTCAGGAGAGTCACTTAGGCCAAGAACATCTTTAAAAGACCACAACTTTCCACAGCTTATCACCATGCCCCGAAGATGTCAGCCATAGATGCAGGCGAAACAATAGGAGCAAAAACTATCTGACCATGGCCACGCAGCCTAAAAAACCCACAACAGCCCAGAAAACCCACAACAGTCACTAGACACAGTGCGTAACAGACTTCTCTCTGTGATACACCTCTGAAGATGCCAGCCACAGATGCAGGCGAAACGTTAGGAACAAGATGTACCAGACCAAGGCTACACAGCCCGGAAAGTCCACAACAGCCAGTTGAATCCAGTCGTGAAAGCCTTTGACACTACAACAGTCAGTTATCACCAGGCCTTCAATAGTCCTTAAGTGCATCTAGTGATCAACAGAGGGACTCTGTCAGCTGTGGGACCCCACTTTTGTGTCACTCCCCCATCAACAGTGGCGTAGCGCCAACGGGATAGGAGGTGTGACACCCTGGGTGCCGCCGCCCCAGGGGCATGGCCGGGCTGTGGTGGGGGTGTAACAGGGACATTCCGGGGCAGTGCCCCGGGTGCAGTTCCCCCTCGCTCCGCCCCTGTCCATCAACGCAAAATTGAAGATGTCTGGCTTTTTTTTTGAGCTCTTAAATGTAATATTGATATTTCTTATATTGATATTGTATGGCCTGCTGCCATTGTTTTGGGTTTTTTTTTAAGGTAATGCCGGCCATGGGGCAGGAGGTGAATAATGCCACAGAGTCCACCCTCCAGAGCAGTTTAGTTGACTGACAGAGAGTCAAATGAGATGCTCAAACCCGCTCTGACTGACTAAGGAATGAGCTCTGTTAGGTCTCGAACCTTCAGACAATAAACGGACTCTGGATTTGTGATCAGTAGTGTTTATTGAAAGGCAACGAAGCACCCAGTCCGAGAAAGCCAGTTCTGCCAGACCTGGCTTTTGCTAGTCCATTTATTTCCAAAGAGTTCCTGTCAGTCTACCCGTTTCCCCGAAAATACGACCTACCTCGAAAATAAGCCCTAGCATGATTTTTCGGGATTTTGGAGGATGCTTGAAATATAAGCCCTGATCCAAAAATAAGTCCTAGTTACAGATTCCCCAGCACAGCTGATCTGGTCACGTGGGGGGGGGGGGGCAAAATCATGGGGGGGAAAAGACATCCCCTGAAAATAAGCCCTAATGCATCTTTTGGAGCAAAAATTAATATAAGGCCCTGTCTTACTTTCAGGGAAACAGGGTACTTATCTACAAATGTGTTTAAGACATAAAGATCAAGGGAAAGGAAAAAGGAAAGTTCCATTACATATAGCAGGCTGGTTACATACATCTTGCAAGAATTCCCTCTTCATCACTTAGATACCGTGTTTCCCTGAAAATTAGACAGTGTCTTATATTAATTTTTGCTCCCAAAGATGCGCTATGTCTTATTTTCAGGGGATGTCTTATTTTTCTGTGTTTTGTTCGTCGGGCACGCTTCCGAACAAAAACTTTGCTACGTCTTACTTTTGGGGGATGCCTTATATTTCGCACTTCAGCAAAACCTCTACTATGTCTTATTTTCAGGGGATGTCTTATATTCGGGGAAACAGGGTACCATCTTTGTCCGTATAATAAGCTAGGAATGCCCCTCAATCGCCAGGCACAGTTCCTGATGCTCCCTCACACGTTGGCTCTCCCAGTCAGAATGGATTTTAAAATTATCTATTCTTAATCACTCTGAAGGAACAGCATATTTATTTATTTATTTAGATATTTATATCTTGCTTTTCTGTTCAACATTGTTGTCCCTCTTTTCCCACTTTCCCTCACAACAACCACAACCCTGTGAGCAGTGGTGGGATTCAAATAATTTAACAATCGGTTCCAGGGATGGGATTGAAATAATTTAACAACTGGTTGTTTACGAGCACCATTTTAACAACCGGTTCTGCCGAAGTGGTGTGGACCTGCTGACTCTCACCACTGCCTGTGAGGTAACCTCGATGGAAAAATTGGCCCAAAGTCATCCAGTAAACCTATCTCGCAGATTGGGGATTCAAACTAGGGTATCCTAGATCCTGATAAGGCACTCTAAGCTCTGTATCACACTCTATATATCACTGTACACATAACTTTTGACCAAAAATGGAAAAATGAGCAGCAACGTGGCTTAATATTCCGGTGTCCAAACAGCACAGCCATCTTCCCAAGCGCACCAAAATGGCTCCCTCTTACTTTCTTGTCGCTGTGGATGAACTAAGAAAGACTATAACCCAGTATTTGGTTTCTTACACTGATGATTTAAAATGGCTCATCAGCATCATCTCACACATACTTGGGTCTTTTGTGGTTACCTGGTAACAGGTGAGCTAGCAACTTCCCTGTGATGTCATTCCTAGCACCAGGTAGAAAATGGGATGGCTATTCAGTCACCAGAGGAAAAAAGTGACAGGCCACGGCAGGTATGTGAGATTCTCTATGGTCTGAGGAAGGTGGATCTTTGAATGTTTTCTTCGTTTTATGCATGCCGAGCGATGGAGGGTCCTGAATTTCAATCCATGATGGGATCACAGCCTCTTAAGAGGACCATTAGGTAGTCAGAAGACCAGAGTTCTCGTTTTTATGTTGGATTGGATGATTTCCCTTGTCATGTGGCCTCTGTCATGCTGTCAACCGACTCAGGGCCTGGTCCTCACAATCTTAGAACTGAAATTTCTGCAGAGGAAGGGAAGACAGGCAGTGATAAAAGCAACAAGGGAAGGAACCATGTACATGCATATTAATTTCAGATGATTAATCAACCGTGCCTTTTAACTGATGAAATGCAAATGCATTTGCAAATGAGACACTGTCAGCTAAGAGGACTTTTGGAGGAATCTTATCTCATAAACAGAGCTATAATTCCTTAGGCTGTCTCTTTCTCTCATCCGCCTCCCAGAACATACCGTCAGACGCAAGAATCAAAACAGCCTGGCGGCTAAACTTGTCCACCTTTGAAATTCAATCCCACTATTATAACATTTCTTGGGAGGTTTGAATGTTCTTAAAAGTGCTTCCTGTCACTAGCCCAGCATCCTTTCAGCTCTGTTGAAAGTTAATATAATAATATAATTGATTGCTGCTAAATTGCAGCCAACTCATAGTAATCCCTGTTATGGGTTTTTTGAGGCAGGAGATGAGCAGAGACCGTTCACCATTGCTTTCTTCTGCACAGTAACTCAAGTCTTCCTTGGTGGTCTCCCATTTAAGTGCTAATGAGGGCTGACCCTGGTTATCTCTGGTTATAACCAGAGGTGTACCAGGGGTAAATGGCACCCAGAGAAAAATTGTCTCCAGGACTCCGCCAGGCTCTGCCCCACCCCACCCCACCCCACGCTCTGCCCCCCACCCCAGCTCCGCCCCCACTGCCTTTGACCCCGCCCATGTCACCATGGACATGGGCAAGGTCTAGGGTACCCACCTCCCCCCAGACTCCCCCTGCTGGCTGGGCTCCCAGCCGGCGGCCTGCAGCCTCTTCTGAGCTCCCCTCTGGGCAGGCCAGAAGAGACTGCAGTCCCGGCTTTGGAGACCTTCTTTTATAAGCACTGAGACTGGGGGTGGGGCTTGGAGAGCAGGAAGGGGTGGGAAGGAAGGGAGGGGGGAGTCAAGGGCGGGGTTGAGGGTGCTTGGAGGCAGCAGGAAGTCCTGCTGTCTTGTCGTTTTTGTGTGCCTCGGAGGGGGTCAAGGCACGCGAAAACGATGAGACAGCAGGACTTCCTGGTCACGTGGGGGGCCGATTTGGGCCCCTCCGCATGACCAGAAGAGTGGCGCCCGGGGACAAGGGGTACCCTTTGTCCCTAGGCAGATACGCCACTGGTTAAAACTCCCAATTTTGCAATTCAAAGAGAATAGTGGCTCGCCAAAATTCTCCAGTGAGTGAGTGACTGAGGTAAGATTTGAACCGGAGACTTCCTGACCCCCTGAAAGGTTGGGAATCCTTAGCTGGAGCATCAGGTACCACCATGGAAGCTCAGTGATGATCTTGGACCAGTCACTCCCTCTCGGCATAATCCATCCCTGTTATCCTTACAATTCTGTGAGGCAGATTATGCCGAGAGGGAGTGACTGGTCCAAGATCATCACTGAGCTTCCATGGTGGTACCTGATGCTCCAGCTAAGGATTCCCAACCTTTCAGAGTTTGCAGATGTAACCCATTCAGCATGGGATGACCCAGAAAGGGCTAGAGACTGAAAGCCGCAGAAGGCTGCAGAACTCCTGAAGTTGGAGGAAGCAAGGCTACCAGGCTGGGACCTTGATAGATTATTATAAGCTCTTAACACCGTGTTTAAGGGCTTTGTATGTATAATTAGTGAGAGTTCTTTTGGGGACCTTCATCGTCTCAAATCAAGTACACCGAGACTCTTGGAGTCTTCATGAGCCCCCCACTTGAAGGAAGAAATGGATTTGGCATTATCGGACTGTAATTAGAAGGACTTGAAATGAAACTTAAACAGGACCTTGAATTGTTATGTTAAATGTTAATGTTTTATATGTGTTTTTTTAAAAAATAATTTTATTAAGATTAAAACAATACATACATTTATTAACATCAATTTAGACAGAATAAATTGTCGCTAACAATGAAGTGATTAATCTTATTCATAGTGCTGACAAAGAAAAACAACCTCATTAGTACATCACGAAACACAAGTGGTTACTTCCACCAAGTGTTCTATCTTAAGGAAAAGTAAACCACTTTGTTCAAAAATTTAGTTGTTGCAAAACTCCTTCCAAGTTCTGCCCCACTGAACCCATAAGCTGAGGTTACACGGGCACATTTGGAATTCTGACCCAGCATGGTGGGTGCAGCAACAAAATGGCTGCCACAAAATGGCTACCGCAGGAGGCAGGGCCAGTCACAAAATGATTGCCACAGCTTAACTTCAGTAACACAGTGCAGATCCTTGTGTGGTGTTGCTAAGGCAACATTAAAAATGCACAGCTAATCAAATCTCCAGTAGTCAATCAAAAGCCTTACTAGGTGAAAGTCCTACCTCCAACTCCCTAAAAACACTTAGTGGGGCCCAGAAAAGCAAGTGGGAGCAGAGATGGGATCCAGCAGGTTCTCACAGGTTCCTGAGAGTAGGTTACTAATTATTTGTGTGTGCCGAGAAGGGGTTACTAATTGGTGATTTTGCCACGTGATTTTTGCCTTAGTTACGCCCCTCCTCTCAGCAGTAGCGCACAGAACTTGAGGCAGTCTAGCAGGAGGTGCACCAGCATAAGTGGCAGCCTGCACCTGCGTGCATTCGTTTCCTGCCCAAGGACCGGCGCAGCGGCTGCGTCCTTGCCACAGCCCCGCCCAGGAATGTCCCGCCCCTGAAATGCCCGGCCACGCCCCTGTCGTGTCGTGCCCCGCCCCGCCCCATTGGGCGCTACACCACTGTTTGAATCCCACCACCATGGGAACCTGTTACTAAAAATTTTGGATCCCACCACTGAGTGGGAGGCACCGTGGCGCCCACGACATTGGGGACCTCTGCTTTAGTCACTATACCACGCTGACAGCTTCCCTGTGGTTGTAGTGGTATAACCCAGAGGCAGATTAGCAGTGTGGTTGAGGCTTCTATGTCCATTAAGAGAAAGGTCCTATTTACACACTCTCAGGATAACTGGCCTCACTGGGCTGTTGCGGGGATAGCAAGGAAGAGGAGGAGAACTGTAGCCTTATCAATCATTTGCCACGTCCCTGCAATCAGCACTCGTGTTGGTGTGAAACCCATCGCGAGTCTTTCAAGTGTAAATTCTCTTTGTAAAAAAAAAGGAGCCAAGTAAAAAGGTGTGAATTCTCTCATGAATCATCCAAACGTGAATTCTCTATGCAATTGGTTAAAACAGAATTAGCAGTGGGCGGGGCTGAAGTGTCCTAATTTAAAAAGCCTGTGTGTACATGTGTATGACATAGGATGTCTGGAACTTATTTGCACTTTTCTATTTTTGTAATCCTCTGTCTATTGCATTGCTTATTAGATCCCTTACGCTATTCAATTACGTTGTTTTATCCTGGAGTCTCAAGGACAAATTTGGTAAATAAATAATAAAGAGAATAAATATTGGTGGGCTGACCGCCACTGGACACATCCCCCCTCCCCAAAATTTTCTGGCTACGGATCTGAGGAGGAGAGAACGTTGTAAGCCACTTCTGAGTCCCCTTTGGGGACGAAAGTGGAGTATAAATGAAGTAAACAAATCCAGTGGTCCCAGCTTGAGCTCCCTATCGGAAGGGTCGTCATTAGAATGAGGCTTGGTCAGTGAGGTCTCAAGGCTCATTCGCTGCCTTCTTTCTAGCTATGCCAATAGGAAGTTGTCACTGAGAAGAACATACGGATTGTAGAGAAGATGAATGAGGAAGAGCAACATCACTCTGCCTTTTTTATCAGGATGAAGAATCCGGTCGAGTGGGTAAGCAGCTCAGTCCATGATAGAAAGCTCTTGTGGGGGTATGCATGGATGCGATTGATTCACCAAAAATAATTTACCCCGAATATGGCTGCTATTATCAGAATCCTATCTGATGAAGATTAATCAAAAATGGCTAGGAACGTCCATTCATTCATTCATTCATTCATTCATTCATTCATTCATTCATTCATTCCGAGTCAGCCGGTGTGGCTTTCTTGGATGTGAAGGGTTTGAGTTCGAATACATGGTCAAGGCA
>NC_059425.1:17771294-17812445 GCF_021028975.2 Sphaerodactylus townsendi | reverse complement strand
TGTTACGTTTTTAACTTAATATTTTTGCTGTTTTAGTAAGTTGACGTGCTATATAATACACACATTTTCCTCCTAATATTGCTCATGACCCCAAATAGGGTCTGATCTTACAACCTATGGCTGTGGTGGGTTTTTTGTCAACAGATGCTGCTTGGAATAGCAATGAGAAGGGCCTTCTTCTTTTCAGTGTTCCTTTCTGCCTACATCTGCCCCTTCTCCTTTGTCTGAAAACTGCCCTATTTTGCCACCTGTTCACAAACAGTAAATAATCTCAATAGCTAGGAAGGGACTGGTAATAGTTACTGGAGAGGACTGTGTTTTCCTCCAAACGGAAGGTAAATGGCCATGTTTTTAAAACTGAGACTTTGAAACTGGAGCGCTGAGGAAATTGCGCAGATCAGGTAACTTTGCTAAAGACAAGATCTCCCGGATAGGTATGCTGACCCGGAGTGGGGTGGGGTGGAGGGGTCACTCCAGTCCCTGACCCCCAGTTCCAGGCCATTTGTCTGCAAAGATGCTTTTCCCACGATTCTCTCTCTTTCAAAGAAAAGCAGACATTCTTGGGAGAGTCATAGCTTTAAAAGAGATTATCCATTTGCCTTGAATTTAGATTGTGAATCAGCTTATTTAAAAAAATTAAACACCCAATTTCAATCTAAAGCATATGATTTTACTTTATTTTTTTTAAAGCATTGATTTTTATCCACCCTGCTCTGCTTCCCTGACCCTATAAATCCTCTTGTGACTTGTTCTCTCTTCTACCCCCCACCCCGCACCCTCTTTGTCTGGAATGAATAGGAAAGTCTTTCTCGACTTGGGAACTGGGAACTGTCTGATTGGGTGGCGATTCTGCAGGTTGTTAATAAAGGAAATGATTGTGGGTGATGAATGAGAAGCCATCTCTCGCGCACCCATTATGAAAGCTTAATGTTTTCAAATATCCATTGAGGAAGTTGATCGCTCTTCATAATGGAAGTGGAATCACCTCGTGATGAACAGCCGCGCTTGTCTGTCTTCCGCTTTCGACTGCAGAGTGCCCACAAGCTTCATGGTGGCTCGGCCGCGCGCCCTATTTTCCAAAATACAAGACCAGTCAAATTACTTACCGCCTCGACTCATTTAAACCTGGTTCCGCAAGCGGGCAATAAAAGGATGGCTGTGTTAGGACTGACCAGTGTTCATAATACTGACCAGTGTTCATAACGGCTACTAGCCAAAGTGAACCTTCTAAATCTAGGGGTAGTTTACCTTTGACTCTTAGGTGCAGGGGAAGGGTGGCAAATTGCTAAGGTTGCCACCTTCAGGTTAGGAAATTCCTGGAGATTTGGGATCAGAGCTAGAAAAAGGAGGGCTTAGGGAAGGAAGGGAACTGACTAAGACAGGGGTGTCCAACTCTGGCGCTTCAGGTGTTCGTGGACTACAATTCCCATCAGCCAGCAGGGGCTATTGGGAATTGTAGTCCATGAACATCTGAAGTGCCAGAGTTGGATACTCCTGGACTCAGATGTCATGCCATCATTCACCCTCAGAAGCAGGCCATTTTCTCCAGAGAAACTGATCTCTGTTGTCTGGAGACCATTAGTAGCTTTGTAAGATTTTCAGACCCCCATCTTGAAGGTGGTAAACCTACAAATTGCAGGGGGAAATCTTGTTTTCATTACCTGCTTTTTAAAGCTTCCCAAAGGTGTTGTGTTGGCCACTCTAGGCTAAATAGACCCTTGATCCGACAGGGCTGCATATCTTTGGAAACAGAGTATTTGATATGAGCCAGTGTGGGGTTTTTAAAGAGTTGACGACAACCCAAAAGATAATATCCTATTCACTGTGTTAGTCTTCACCAAGGCATTCTTTCACAGACTTCACCATTTGTAGGTTGAGATTTCAGGCTATGGAGAACTGCAGCCACTAAGATTAGAAGAGTTTGAATTTATATCCCGCCTTCTTTCTCTCCTGTAAGGAGACTCAAAGGGGCTTACAATCTCCTTTCCCTTCCCCCCACGCCCACAACAAACACCCTGAGAGATGGGTGGGGGTGAGAGAGCTCCAAAGAACTGTGACTAGCCCAAGGTCACCCAGCTGGCATGTGTTGGAGTGCACAAGTTAATCTGGTTCACCAGATAAGCCTCCACAGCTCAAGCGGCAGAGTGGGGAATCAGACCCGGTTAGAGGGCACCTGCTCTTAACCACTACACCATTAGATAATATTTGGTTAGAAACCTGCATGGTCTGAGGCAGGAAGACAAGTTCATGTGAATGGTGCAGGTTAATAGGTATATACCGTGTTTCCCTGAAAATAAGACAGTGTCTTATATTAATTTTTCCTCCCAAAGATGCGCTATGTCTTATTTTCAGGGGATGTCTTATTTTTCCGTGTTCTGTTCGTCGGGCATGCTTCCAAACAAAACCTTTGCTACGTCTTACTTTTGGGGGATGCCTTATATTTCGCACTTCAGCAAAACCTCTACTACGTCTTATTTTCAGGGGATGTCTTATATTCAGGGAAACAGGGTATTTTCCTTTAGAAGGGTCATGGTTCAAGGGGGAAAGTGTGTCTCTTTCATGTAGCAGTTCCTATGTTCAGTGGAGTGCCTCTCCAGTTAGAATCAAGCACCAGCCCTGCCTTGTCCTGAGGCCTTGGAGAAATGGTGCTGGTCAGACTATGGAGGAAAGTCGGCCATTTTGGCTAGAGCTACCTCATTGTTTTTCCACCCTCAAATGGTAACCAGAGATATACTGCCTCTGGACCTGGAGGTTCCACATCAGCAATCGGGGCCGATAGTTTCCAACAGACCTGCCCTGTGTGAACTTGCCTAACCATTTAAAGCAATGTTTTTAATGATATTGGAATAAATAAACTTCATTTTTTAAAACATGAATTTGCCCAACCATTTAAATAGAAAGCCGTGGGCGCATTTTACTCACCAGTTTGGTGATGAAGTGCCTTTATCGTTACTGAACGTCATGCAATGAGTGATCTTTTCAGCAGTGCTCTACTCTTCCCCAGACATCTGGACACACAACCGCCATCAGTGTTTGTTTTTTGCAAAATGTGCAGATGTGCTAAAAGGCAACCTCTTATCTTGGTAAGGGCAACATCTGAATTCTCAAAGCTCGCTGGATTCCAAATGATTTTTCCCCCCTTCAAAGTGTGTTTGTTTTTCCTCTGAAACGCACCTCACTGGGGGATTTTCAGGCGGTTGGGCGCAACGGCGGCGGCACCGTGTACTTGACAGTCGCAGCTCGCCGTGCATCTTACAGGTGCGGGGCGGCCTTCCAACCCCTGAACTCGTATACAATCGATACGGAGCCCGTTAATTTCCATCAGATCCTGCCTCTCGCTTGCTCTTTTTTCCCCTTTGGTGCTGATATAGTGCTGCAAGAGGGTTCTGGCAGGAGGTAGTGATTCATGGACTCCAAACTGCCAAGTCTGGCATTTAGAACACATTTCCTTTAAGGAAACAAACAGCCGTTGGGGGAGTCGTGGGGGGGGGGGGGAAGGAGGAGAAGAGGCTAGCAGAGGGGGGGGGAAGGGGTAGCCACAGGAGGTGCCAAATGGAAGGAGCAGGGATGTCAAGAGCCAGCAGCGGCGAGTGGCAGACCAACTCCTGCCACTAAAGCGTGTTTTCAATAACTCGCTCCAAGCTGGAGTGATGAATAAAATGCGTGCAGCTGGGGGATATTAAATGGAGTCTTTTTCACCGGACTTGGCAAACTCGGGATTTTCTTTCCCGCGGGGCTCTTTCGGTCTATGGAACGTGGGGAGGCGGGAGGGAAAGAAAGGGGGCCTCCCGAGGTTGCCAACTTTGGATTGCAGGATGGGCAGCAGGCCTTGCTGGGCAAGGCCAGGCTATAAACCTTACTGGACTGTGGGTATGACTGTCAGCCCTGGGTTGGGAAATACCTGGAAATTTGGGTGGTTGAACCTAGGGAGGGGAGGGTTTGGGGAGGGGAGAAGCTACTGTGGGGTATAAGCAGTGGTGGGATTCAACCGGTTCGCGCCACTTCGGCAGAACCGGTTGTTAAAATGGTGCTCATAAACAACCAGTTGTTAAAGTATTTGAATCCCACCACTGGGTATAAGGGCAGAGCGTCCACCTTCTAAGGCACCCATTTTCTTCAGGGGAACTAATCTCTGTTGCCTGGAAATCTGTTGTAATCCCAGTGTTGGAAAGATTTCCAGTAGTCCCTCAGTAATACAGAGACACATGGATTGGTTCAATGAAGCTGATAAGCTTTTGTTGCAATAACAGCGGGACAACGTGCTGTAATCAGCCCAAACAATGGCCAAAGAATACATTTCAAAGAGCAGTTTTTATACAGTTTTCCAAGCAAGCAGTTAACTTCGCAGATACCTAATTAACTACATTTTGCCAGCACCCAATTGTCTGCTGGAGATGGATCTGGTTCCAGCATTGACCACCGCCTCGGCCAACTGCAGGGTGGAACCCCCAGTCTCCCATAGAGCAAAGGGTCTGTTTGCAGCTAGTGATCAGTGGACCCAGATAGGATTCAGCAGAGCCTGTAGCAGGGCAGAGCATCAGAATCATGTCACACACTCCGTGTTTTCTCAGATAGTACATTCGTTGGTTCAAAACATGATCATATCAGCAATATGGACTTGAGTCTTGTCTCTGTTTCTTTTAGACACTGGCACCCTGGCAGTTTGCCTCACAATCTAATATTTCCCACACCAGGAGATCTCCAGCCACCACCTGGAGGTTGGCAGCCCTAACTGTGTGTGAAAGCAGGGGTTGTGGGAGGAGTCAGAAGAGAAAAATGTGGGAGGAGCCAAAACCGAATCTGTTAGAACTTGTAGGGTTGGCTGTTCGGGGTCCATAGCAAAAACAACCACCAAACCCTTCTCCATTGGCCTGGCTGTGAAATGCATCGGCTTTTCTGAATGAAGAAAGTTCTCTGTGCATTGACAGAGTAGTTTTAATTAATCACCAAGTAACTACAAGTGGAAACTACCTCCGTTCGCCTCTTAAAAGCCTCCAGGGTCACCATGAATCAGGTGCAACTTGATAGCGCTTTCCATTACCGACTATAAGTGGAATGTGAGGCGGGGGGGAGGGGGGTACATGCACTGTTAGCCTTCCAGGCTGATATGTGAACTGTGCCCTTAGCGATCTATCACTGTGTTTTGTTTTGCACCAGGAGTGGGAAGGACTGAAAGTCTTATTTTTATTTTGGAGACGATGCATGCCGGCTTCTCTTTGCATTTCTGAGGGGTGGTTCTCTTTCTGCAATACAAAAGGTTTATCGCGGGAAGTCCACACTGTGGGCCATACCAAGGGTCGCCATCTCCAAGTTGGAGATTTGGGAGTGGAGCCTGGTCCTTCAAAGCATCCTGACACTGGTCCTGTTCTGTTCATCACTGAAGAAGGTTGCTGTGTTATGCTCTCTTCATAATGGAAGAGAGAGGATCACTTGAACACAAAAACACACAGAACAGTTGTGGACTGCTGAGCCACCCAGTGTGCAGTGGCATACCTGCCTAGGGACAGGGGGTACCCTATGTCCCCGGGCGCCCCCCATTTGGTCACGTGGGGGGCGCCAACATTTCAGGGTCGCTTGTGTGTTTTTACATTTTAAGTGTTTTTTCACGTTTCGGCCTGCAGGGGGTGCATTTTTAAGGTTAGCGGCACCAAATTTTCAGGGTACCATCCAGAGACTGTCCTGATGATACCACCCAAATTTAGTGATGTTTGGTTCAGGGGAAGCAAAGTTATGGACCCCCAAAGGGGGTGCCCCATCCCCATTGTTTTCAATGGGAGCTAACATGAGATGGGGGCTACCGATTTGAGGGACCATAACTTTGGTCCCCCTGAACATAACTTCACCAAACTTGGGTGGCATCATAAGAATAGTTACCAGATGATACCCTGACATTTTGGCGTGACTAGCTTTAAAAATACACCCCTTCCAGACACCCCAAGAAATTTGCCTAAGATTCTTTGTTTTGCAGTGACTTTGTTCCATTGTAGCCAATGGAATTTCTGGGAGCAGGCTGCACATTTTTTTTTTTTGAATAGAGGCACCAGACTTTCAGGGTGGCTCCAGGAGGGCCTCCTGGTAATAGCATCCAGGTTTGGAGACCTTTGCTTCCGGGGGTTCAATTTTATGGGCCCCCAAAAGGCTTATTTTGTTTCCTTGCTCCTGCACGTGAAAGCCTGTGGGCTGAGTTCTCTCAGAACTCTCTCAATTCCCCCCCCACACACACTCCAGAAGCAAAGCTCACCAAGCTTGGATGCTATTACTCAAGGCCTCTTGGAGCCACCTTGAAAGTATGGTGCCTCTATCTTCAAAAATGTGCAGCCTGCCTCAGAAATTCCTCATTGGCTACAATGGATCCAAAGTGGCACTGCAAAACAAAGACTCTTGGACAAATTTCTTGGGGTCCCTGGAAGGGATGTATTTTTAAAGCTAGTGACACCAAAATTTCAGGGTATCATCTGTTAACTATTCTTATGATGCCACCCAAGTTTGGTGAAGTTAGGTTCAGGAGTTATGATCCCTCAAATGGGTAACCCCCATCTCATGTTAGCTCCCATTGAAAACAATGGGGATGAGGGCATTCCATTTGGGCGTCAAACATCGCCAAACATCGCCAAAATCGGGTGGTATCATCTGAGCAGTCTCTGGATGGTACCCTGAAATCATGGTGCCACTAGCTTTAAAAATGTGCACCCTGCAGGCCGAAAAAAAACCAACACACACACACACACACACACACACACACACACCCAGCCCAAATACCTTGATTCGCATTTGTTCATATTTGGGCAGGACATAATCAGACACTTTTTGTCCAAATGTGCCCAAATTTGCCCAGATTCTGGCTGAATCTGGTATTTGTTTCATCTGAATCTCCAACCCTCAAAAGTGATGCTGTTTCAGGGTGGGGGAGAATCCACCCCCAAACAGCATCACTTTCAATTTTGTTTTAACCGGGGACCCCAGATTCTCCCCTTAAGGTAGATTTAAAAGAAGAATCTGAGCTCCCTAGTTTAAACACCATTGAAAGTGATGGTGTTCGGGGGTGGATTCCACTGGAGATGTTTTGTGAGAGATGATGCTGACATTTGTTTGGTAAATGTTTTGCTGGGGGTGATTTGTGAGAGATTTACATGCTTAATACCCACTTGCACTGGCTTGGAGTTGTTTCTCAGGCTAACAACCTACCTTATAGGGTTGTTGTGATTAGGAAATTAGGAAAAGAGTTGGTGGGGAGAGAGCCGTATATGTTTTGCTGGGAGTGGGGGGTGTTTTGTGAGCTGGTGCAAAAAATCATTGTTTGGTCATGGTGGGGGAGGGTGGCCACCCATATGCCGGGGGGGGGGGGCGCCAAACTCAGGTTTTGTCCCGGGGCTCCAGTTTGCCTAGGTATGCCCCTGCCAGTGTGTCTATAGAACATAAGAACATAAGAACTAGCCTGCTTGATCAGAGTCCATCTAGTCCAGCACTCTGCTACTCGCAGTGGCCCAACAGGTGCCTTTGGGAGCTCACATGCAGGAGGTGAAAGCAATGGCCTTCTGCTGCTGCTGCTGTTCCCGAGCACCTGGTCTGCTAAGGCATTTGCAATCTGAGATCAAGGAGGATCAAGATTGGTTGCCATAGATCGACTTCTCCTCCCTAAATCTGTCCAAGCCCTTTTTAAACCTATCCAGGTTAGTGGCCATCACCACCTCCTGTGGCAGCATATTCCAAACACCAATCACACGTTGTGTGAAGAAGTGTTTCCTTTTATTAGTCCTAATAACCTCTGGCGGTCCTCTCTTTCTCAAGGCAACCCTGCCAGTAGCTATGGGGCAGATGTGGGTGTTGGGTTGTTCAAAAGGAAGGTACCATTTTGGGACCGAGCATTTATGCACACTGAATCACAGAGGGAGTCCACAGCAACAGGACAATTTCAGATAGGAAGCCGTGTTGATCTGGAGTGGAGCAAGATTTGAGGCTAGCAACACCTTAGAGACCTACAGAATTTTCCAAGGTATACGCTTTCGAGAGCCAACACTCCCTTTCTCAGATGCACAGCAACATAACGTAACCTTCGTTCATCCTTCTACCAAACAACCTGGATAAAATGCTTTCTTAAGGAGTCCAGCTCATCCTCTGCAAAACACGATGAGCTACCTGACCTTGCGTGTGATGAAGCAGGCTCTGATTCCCGAAAGATTCCGCCACAAATAAATTCATTCATCTTTCAGGTGCCATAAAATTCTGCGTTAGACTGTGCAGCTACCTCGTGGACTCTGCTATAATACGCTACTTGCTTTTGCGAATGCAAACCTCTGTTTATCATCCAGAGCTGTGCAAACAAATCGGTCTTAATGTCCCCCAGAGGCCTGCATGCCCAGTTCAAAATGTGTCAAGATTCTGTCAAGACACTTTTTATTTGAATGAATTTCAATACCTATGTAGTGATTTCCCCCTCTTTTAAACAGGTTTATTCTGTTGGGATTTCTATTCTGGAAACAACAGCACTTTGTCACAGTACTCATTCTTAAAGAGAAGGCTCTTCGCGTTGGGGGAAGACCCTCCATTGGTAGAATGGAACTCCACTAGTAGAATGGAACGGGTCCAGAGGAGGGCAACCAAAATGGTCAAAGGTCTGGAATCCATGCCCTTCAAGGAGAGACTTGGGGAGCGGGGGATGTTTAGTTTGGTGAAGAGAAGGTTAAGAGGTGACATGATAGCCATGTTTAGATATTTGAAGGGATGCCATGTTGGTGAGGGAGCAAGCTTGTTTTCTGCGGCTCCAGAGACTTGGACCAGGAGCAACGGGTTTAAGGTGAAGGAAGAGATTCCACATAAACATCAGGAAAAACTTTCTTACAGTCAGGGCTGTTCGACAGTGGAATGCACTTCCTCGGACTGTAGGGGAGTCTCCTTCTTTGAAGGTTTTTAAACAGAGGCTGGATGGCCATCTGTCAGGAGTGCTTTGATTATGTGTTTCAGCATTGCAGGGGGTTGGACTTGATGGCCCTTGAGGTCTCTTCCAACTCTATGATTCTGTGATTCCAGGATCTGAACCATTGTTTTTTTTAATAAATACTTTGGAAGAGTCAGGAGAGCTGAGAGCTGATGATGTCACCCGTTTTGAAGGGACAATAACACACACAAGCTTCCCTACATGTTGGGGACATCCTTACATTCTACCAGCCTCCCTGATAAAGTCCTGTCTTTATCTTGTCCCTAGATTTGTTCTCCTCCAGCGTCTCTGAGAGCGCACTCTCTGAACGGGTAGCTGAGTGCATCTTGTCTGTAGGACACATGAATGTCAATGCATGCGCATGAACACTAAGGCGCCTCGCAGTGCACAGCTTGCCATTTTATATCCGGTAGCTTCTGAGGTATATTGCGAGTCGTTGATTACATATTGTAAGAACATCCCATCCCACCCAAGTATGCCAGTAATCAGAAGAACAAAAACACCCTCTTTGCTTTTAAATCCGCGGCGTCGAAGCTGTCGCCGAGCAAATGAATGCGGCATTCAGAGAACGGAAGGAGAACCTTTTGACGACGTTTCAGCCGGGGAGGGCCTTGGGCCAGGATGATCTGCGACCCCCGGTGTTTGGAGCGTAGCCCTCTTGTCCGGAGGCTGGGCAATAAATACCAAAGGTAGTCAATAGCTGGGGGGACCCCTCGCGATCAGAATTTGCAGGGGTGAGTAACAGTTCACATCATTCAGAGCAGAAATGTTTACCCACCCCGGTTCTAAGTGCAGTTATTGATGAGTAAATCTCATTGAAAATCCAAGGGATTTGCTCACTGGTGAGTGCATCTGAGGTCACCACCTTAATCTATTATAACTGGGAGTGTGGGTTTAATAGGCGCAAGGCCGTGCTGATTAACTCCCCTCTCCTCTGCCTCCCCCCCACCCCACCCCCCAAGCCTCGGGCACTCTTAATACATGTTAAATCCCTTTTCTGAGTTAAACTTAATCCCTTTGCAAACCGGGTTAATCTTAATTGGGGAGGGAGAAATCCATTTAATCCACATGAGTAAAGTCCCCATGGCTATGTAAGAGAGGCCAACTAACCCATATAAAATGCAGGCCTCTAATGGGAATTGATTAAAAGGATAGAGCATCCCCACCCCCACCCCCATCCTAGCCATGCCATACAGATTGCCACATAAATCCATTCAAGTGGTTTTCACGTTTCGATAAATTTGGGAGCTTTTTGACCGTTACAGCTTCGTGCAAAGTGGACAGTGGCAATTTTGTGAATGTATGGGCATCAGGCAGTGGACTAATAATGTGGGGAGGGGTTCCGGCCTCCCGTGTTTTGTGAAGGCCTCTTTAGCCACTGTTTTAGAAGGCTACAACATGGGCATGATTTGCCTCCATATCGAGCCCCCCATCCCCTTTTTTTGCCCGGCCTTCTTCAATTCCATCATGTGATTTTTTTTTTACATAGACAATTTTGTAAAATAATTCCAGAGGAATAGGTGTGTTGACCTTTCACAAAAGCTGATGCTAGGATGAAAACTAGCCAGATTTGAAGGTGCCAGAACACACCTCTTACTTTTTAGAAGACAATGGTCGATTCCCCACTCACCATTAGATGTGCACTCCTCACGGCAAATATCCCGGGGTCCTGCAGCATTCCCCACTACGCCAGCGGCGACAACGCAGTCACCCCGATTCTGCTGCTCCTCCCACCCCTTAGCGTGCATCATTTCGGATCCTGGTCGGAAGTGCACCTTTTTGAAAACCACGCGCCGAACACGGAGCAGTGGGGAAGTCCGGGGGGGAGGGGTGACTCCGGGTTTGGGTTTCCCGCCTATGATAGTGATGTGATCCTTCTGTCCAATCAGGCCATGGCAGGGTGTGTGCAATGTGCACGCAGCCTTTTTTCCCATTTTCGCACAAAAACAGACGTCTACACGTCGATCTGAGGCAATGGGGAGGGGGTGGGGGAGTGTGTGTCTACCTTGCATTCGCTTAAAAACGTTCCCACGCATGCTCGTGGAGACATGGATCCGTCCTTTGGAAAATAAAAAAAATTCCCACCCCAGCACAACGCAGCAGCCAATCAGGACAGCCCCTGAGCAGATCTTGCGTGTTTGATTTGCTGACAGTGGGGAGTCCTGCGTGGCTTCATTTGTGGGAACAAGGGGGCAGAAGCTGCAGTGGGGACCATGAAACCATGCTCAAAAGGTCCCGAAGCAACCAACCCGGTGCATATCAACCTCCATTTTTGAAGTGGGGAGTCAACCTATGACATTTATTTTAAATTTTTATTTAAATCCCTGCATCCTTTCAAATTGATGGCACGTGTTACACTGTGCGTGGATTTTTACCTCACCGTAACTCACCCTGCGCAACGGCAGCTAGACTCAAATGCAGTAGAAGCTTGGAGACCAACAACATGTTCAGGGTATAGGCTTTTGAGAGTCAGAGCTCCCTTCGTCAGATATGTGTAGGAATTGAGATCTCTGAGTCCTTATAACAAGATTTTCGGGGTATAAACTTTCAAGAGATAAAACTCCCTTCATCAGATATTATTAGGAATTGAGTTCTCTGAGTCCTTATAATAGGATTTTCAGGGCATAAGCTTTTGAGAGATAAAACTCCCTTTGTCAGATACGAGTAGGAACGGAGAACTCTGAGTCTTTGCAATTGCAAGATTTTTAGGGTATAAACTGTCCAGAGTCCAAACTGCATTGTCAGATACGTCATCAGAGCAAGGGTGTGGTCTATGAGAATTAGTGGGAGGAGCTAAGATCATGGCAGTCATAGGGTGGGGCTAGTGGATTTTATTAGGAACTTTTCCAACCTTTGCCAAAGTAATTAAAGCATAGTTAACAAAGGATATAAAAGCATTGATACAAGCCACAGGAGAGCAGGGGTTGGTTGCCAACCTCCAGGCAAGTCCGGGAGAGCCCCCAGAATTCCAGCTGATCTCCAAACCGCAGAGACCAGTTCCTCTGCTTTGGAGGATAGCATCTATGCAGGGTTGTCAGTTGCCTGGTGGGAGACCTCCTGCCCCCATTGCTCAGGGCAGTGGTGGGAGATTTTTTTTTTAATAGTCATCAGACCCACTATGTGATGTCACTACCAGGAAAAAAGGAAGTGATGCCACACTTGCCAAAAAATCACTGAAAACTCTAGAGTTTACCATGGAGTTTCTGGCAAGTCCTAGAGAGGTGCGATATCACTTCATTTTTCTTGGAAGTGATGTCGCATTGTCACTGATGACAGCCCTCATCCGTCCCTCCCTGGTCTCCCTGGTTGTCAACCCCAGCACTATATCCAGTGGTGGGATTCAGCAGGTTTCCACTTTCACCACTTCAGCAGAACCGGTTGTTAACTAGGCTCTTCTTGAGTAGGGGAAGAAAGACTGAGTGTCACTGGCCACTGTTGGGCCCTGGTCATTGGCAGATGCCTGGCCTTGCTGACCCCAGAGAACTGTTACCAATTCCCCCTCTGCAATTGGCAGAGGCAGGGGGAGACTTACCAGGTGATGTGGGGCATCACCGATGACACGCTGACATTAATGGCAATGCACTGATGTCACTTCCTGTGCACAACAGAAGTGACGTCAGTGTGTCGCTGGCGAGTTCTGCCCAAATGCCAGAGCATCCTAGATGTTCACCAGTGACATGCTGACATCACTTCCGGACACACGTCAGTGCACCAGGACACTCCTAACATCCCCCATTCTGACCCCTTTTCCCCCTTGCCAGCCAGCTAAGCCGCAGGCAACTTTACCCCAAATGGCGGCCTGGGAAAGCAATGGCCGAAAAGAGCCCGGTTTTAGGCACAGCCAGGTTTCACCTGCAGCATCCCAATCTCAAACTCAGTGTGGGCTTTGTGGGGCCACAATCTTTGCAGGAAATAAGTCCATGCCCTCAAGGTACCAGAGGTGGCATCAAACAGATCTGTCCACGGATTGCTGACTCTAATTTCACTTCCCTTCGTGCCATTCGAGGCTTCCTTTCTAGCGATTAATGTTTGTTGGGTTTTTTTTTCTGCTGTTTAAATTATTAACTATCAAGCATGGTGTGCTTGTTTAGCATAAACGGACGTGCGTATCTTCCGCACTCTGCCTCCCGCCCTCCCATCTCCATTTGTTTAAAACTTCTTTTTATTATTGGCATAAATTTCAATATTTAATCTCCCCTTCATGAATATTACAAGGACCCTAAATATCTCTGGAGCAGACTGCTAAAACGGTTTTTATTAAAATCGCTCCCAGCGGAGACTTCTGGAATATGGGCGAGTTTTAAAAATTCCTTTACTACAGAGAGGGGGATTGGGTTGAGAGGGGGTGGGAACTGAGAATGTGCGGGGAGGCACTGGTCTGTCAGTGGGCATTGGGGAGGGGCTGTGACTCAGAGACAAGAGCAAATGGCAGGGGCCGCCCATGGGTACATATGTACCGCCCATGGGTACATATGGGGTCAAATATCCCCGGGCTGTGGTGATTTAGTCACTTGGGTGGCGGAAAATAGCCTCCCACACACACCCCTCCTTCCCCCTGGGTCCATACACTGACTTCAAGACCTTGGGGAAGCTGCCTTGTAACAGCTCTGTCATGCCCCCACAGAGCCCTTGGTTATTTCCCCTTTAAGATTTAGTTTCCCCACAGTTAGTATGGTTTTGCTTATTGTTAAGTCTTCCTTGGGAGGGTATTTTAATTAGCCCCTACCCCTTTAAGATTTTTCCCTCTCCTTACCCAGCATCCCCTGTTTTTAGTTAGTCCGTCAGTCTCAAAGAGGTGCTAAGGGAAGCTGGGGTCCCTTAATATTCGTGACATCCATATGTCCATATGGTGGTCTACAGAGAAGTCCATATGTTCATGTGGTGGTCTACAGAGAGCAATCCAAGTTAATCAGCAGTCAGAGCAAAGACCAAGACCAATAGAGCCGTGAGGAAGCAAGAGACAGTGATCCATCTGAAAGCAGCCAGAAAAGGACCCAGTCTGCAGCTCCTATCATCCTGAAGACAAGCAAGAACTCCCATTAGTTAGAGCCAGAGAGGAGTTAGAGTTTTGTTTTTCTCTGTTAATAAAGCCATTATTAGAACTGTTAAGACTGGCTTGTGTCTCAACCTTTCTGTCCCAGCCGAGAACAGGGCACCTCCAACAGAGTCATTTGGGGGGGCAGAACAAGCTCCAACCTCTGGCTCATCTAGCTCACTATCCTCTATTCTGAGCCACTGATGGAACCTGAGACCTTCCACATGCTCTGCTCCTGAATGCTGGCCCCGCCCCAGTGCCAAACATGCTCCCACGTTAGAGCTGCCAGGTCTCTGTGGCAGGAGTGCCTCCCGCAGGCAGCTATACTCAACCAGAAGGGTTCCTAGTGTCGTCAGGAGGTGAGGAAAGGTGACATTGGCTGTATCATTATGTTCCTTTGGGGGAAAACCCAGAAGTAACGTAGGGTAGTTCTAGGAATTGTCAGAAACTCTGTGGGTTGACCATAGACTTTCTGACCATTCCTAGAGCTACCGTACAGCCCTTCTGGATTTTGCCTAGAAGTGATGGAGAAATGCGCCCAGGATAAAACAACTTCAGGTGTTCATAGGAGCCAGGTGAACCGCAAAGCACCCTTAAGTCTGCTAAATGGTATTAGCGTGGTTGTGTTAGCTGAGATCATTAGAAGATAATTTGTAATCCTTTGCCTGTTTTCATTTCACACAATCACATTTCACTCTGCATTTCTTGCGTTTCACAGCCCCTTGACCTTGTTTATTTTATTTTCACGACCTCATCTATAAGCGTCCGCCTAGTGAGGACCCACAACACAGGCATGAGGACAAGCGGCCAGTGGTGGGATCCAAAAATTGTATTAACAGGTTCCGATGGCAGTGGGATTCAAACAGTGGGTCCGCTTGTCCCTATTGGGCAGGGAGGTTGCTTTAGTAACCCCTTCTCAGCACTCAGAAAAAATTAGTAACCACTTGTAGAGAAGTGGTGAGAACTGGTTGGATCCCACCTCTGCAAGCGGCCTCTAGTCCACAAAAGTTTATGCCAGAATGAACTCTTGGTATCGTTTAAGGTGCTGCCAGACTTTTATTCTGGAAGTAGTGGAAAACACAAGCCCGTCCACACCATGCAGGATAATGCACTTTCAATCCACTTTCACAACTGTTTGCAAGTGGATTTTGCTATCTCGCACACTAAAATCCAGATGCAAAGTGGATTGAAAGTGGATTGAAAGTGCATTATTCTGCATGTGCGGAAGGGGCCAGAGTTTGTGCAGGGAGCCAGCCTGGCTTGGAACACAATGGTGTCTTGTGCTTGTGTGTCTTCAGCCACTATTCCAACCCGCCTTTCATCCCATTGGTTGTGGTGGGTTTTCCGGGCTGTGTGGCCGTGGTCTGGTAGATCTTGTTCCTGATGTTTCGCCTGCATCTGTGGCTGGCATCTTCAGAGGGGTATCCCAGAGGGAAGTCTGTTTCAAAGCCTTTGACAATACATTTCATCCCATTGTTTATCACTCAATGAGCTTTGCATCATTCTGGCTTCTTCTGCATGCTTGCCCGCGCGCACACACACACACAACCATGTGTGCACGCACGCCCGCACACACACACTATCCCTCTTGCCTCCAATTTGAAGCCAGTTTCCAACTCTCTGACATTCTTGCTCCTCCGTGTGGCCTTGCTGACGTGTTGACTGGTGTTCTGAGTTTATGTCCCAAGTTCTGACGGAGAGGAGTAAATAAATTTATTGTATTTATTTATTTAAAACTGTTTTACACTGCCTTCCGCTTGGGCCGCCTGCCACCACTGAGCCCCACCCCCCGGGCTCCGTACAGGCCGGCTTTTGCCCTCCCCAGGCACTGCTGGCCTGCGTGGGAGGTGGGGCTCAGTGGCGGGTGGCCCCGTTCCCAAACCATGCCCCCGGCCTCTGTACAGGCTGGCGGGGTGGGGCTTGGCGCCCCCAAGCCACACCCTGAACGCAGAAGGGGCGTGGGGGTGGGGGGCACCCGGATAAAAAGTTGTCTCTGGCCACCATCCCCCTCTCCCCCCGCTGATACGCCTCTGGTTTTGCTCCTAACATTTTACCTGCATCTACGACTGGCCTCTCCAGAGGCATGTCGCGGTTAAGATGTGTTAAGCCCCACAACAAACGAACAAATGTGAATGGCGTTCCCAACAGCAAAAAGTAGTTAGGAACCTGGAAACCAGAAACAGAGACTAACCTTAGCAAACAGGGATGCATCTGTGTGTGCATGTGATGTGTAAAGATTTCTGAGCCTAAACGCAAAAAGTTCTTTTTGAGCGGTTGGGCGCAGGGTTGTTTTGTAGATCACGCCCCCTTCCCCAGGGCATCCCAGCTTTGCTTTCCTGCATCCCAGGGGCCTGATCAGAAGATGTGGATAAACAAGGTTTAATTAAATGGTGGCTGAGATAACAAGCCCCTAACTAGGCTGGGTTTCACTGACTCTGGAACAGAGGGCACTCTTGTGGCAGGGAAATTATAAGCAGAAAGGGGGGTGGGTTTGGAGGGCGAGATAAAGGTTGGGAAGTAAGCTTTTTTTAAAAAAAAAACACCTTGTAATCAGAAAAGACCAGTTTTTACATTTCTTGCTGCAGCCAGGCAGGCAGATCCGCATAATTCTGCCCAATTTGCAGAGGCAAAGGTTGCAAATTTGTTCAGCTGCTGTTTTGCATACGGCTTCAGGTCCTACTGATTTCAGTTTGGGTGGATCGTAGCGAGCTGAGAAAAAAAATCAGAGGACAGCTGAGCTGAAGATGGAGAATGTAATTCCTTCCCTTCATATAAACAGAGTGCAGTAGTGAAAGTGTCGGACCAGGATCTGGGAAACACAGGTTCGAATCCCCACCTGGTCATGGAGACTTGCTAGATGACCTTACTTACTTACTTACTTACTTACTTACTTACTTACTTACTTATTTAAATGAATTTCGTGGACTGTTTCATCCCCAGAGGGCTCTAGGCAGTTTACAACACAACACATAATATTCAACAATCATTTAAAACACAATTTCAAACCTTAAAAACAGTAGCAGCGTACAAAGTCATAAAACAAAATCAACAAAATCAATCATGGCAGGGGCTCTCATCAGGGGGCAGCCAATCCGCTGGCAGCCTCCCCAAAGACCCGGTGGAACAACTCAGGTTTTACAGGCCCTGCGGAACTCACCAATGTCCCGCAGGGCCCAAATAGCTGGTGGGAGAGTGTTCCACCAGGCCGGGGCCAGGGCTGTAAAGGCCCTGGCCCGGGTAGAGGCCAGCTGGCATCATTGAAGGATCAGGGACTTCCAACCATGAGCCAGTCACACACTCTCAGCCTTGACCTTGGCAAGTATTTAGATGAGAGACCTCCAAGGAATACTTCGGACATGTTGCAGAGGCAGGCAATGGCAAACCACCTCTGAACGTCTATCGCCTGGAAAACCTGAAGGGATCGCCATAAGTCAACTGTGACGGCAAATAAATGAATAAAAATTAAAATTAGGCAACTTGAAAGAGGGACTCAGTGTTGTATGTTCATCCAGTTTTACTGCTGGTCAAATAGGTTTTATTTATTTTTATTTATTTTTATTTATTTCTTCTATTTTTATACCGCCTGATCCCCGGAGGGCTCCTGGGAACTGTAGTTTCTCAGGCAGTTTTCCCCCTGAACTGTAACTAGGCTGCTTTTTTCAGCCTCAAAAAGTACTACAAAAAGAAAAGGAACGTAGGTAAAAGTGGGAAGGGAGGTGGTGTGTGTGTGTGTGTGCTGTGGGGGGGTCTCGGGGAAAAGGGGAAGGGGCCAGGGGGCGATTTTGCGCCCCCCGAGGCGTGCGCCCGGTGCACAATGCACCCCCCATCCCCTTGGCCCTCCGCTGCTGTCCAGAGGCAACAGTATATGGAAAGAATATGTGTGGATAGCATGAGTCTTGACTCCATCTCTCTGGAGTCACTTTCAGGTCTCAAGTACTTATCTAAAGACTTTGGTTCATTTCAGGCATGCTCTGAACCTGGGAGTAGCAGTGGCGTAGGAGATTAAGAGCTCGTGCATCTAATCTGGAGAAACCGGGTTTGATTCTCCGCTCTGCCACTTGGGCTGTGGAGGCTTATCTGGGGAATTCAGATTAGCCTGTGCACTCCCACAGACGCCAGCTGGGTGACCTTGGGCGAGTCACAGCTTCTCAGAGCTCTCTCAGCCCCACCTACCTCACAGGGTGTTTGTTGTGAGGGGGGAAGGGCAAGGAGATTGTAAGCCCCTTTGAGCCTCCTGCAGGAGAGAAAGGGGGGATATAAATCCAAACTCCTCCTCCTCTTCTTCTTCTTCTTCTTCTTCTTCTTCTTCTTCTTCTTCTTCATCTTCGTCTTCGTCTTCGTCTTCTTCTTCTTCTTCTTCTTCTTCTTCTTCTTCTTCTTCTTCTTCTTCTTCTTCTTCTTCTTCTTCTTCTTCTTCTTCTTCTTCTTCTTCTTCCATGGTTATAGAATCATAGAATCATAGAGTTGGAAGAGACTCCAAGGGCCGTCAAGTCCAACCCCCTGCTATGCAGGAATACGCCATCAAAGCACAACTGACAGATGGCCATCCAGCCTCTGTTTAAAAACCTCCACCACCCTCCAGCCCTTACCGTTGGGAAGTTCTTCCTACAGCTAGATTAAACTTGACAGCCTTAGGGAATTGTTAATTCCTTATCAGCCTCTGTCAGCATGGCCAATTGGCCATGCTGGTAGGGGCTGATGGGAATTGTAGTTCCTGAACATCTGGAGAGCCGCAGGTTCCCTACCCCTGGTTTAGGTGGAATCTCTTTTCCTGTATCTTGAATCCATTACTCCTTGTTCTTGTCTCTGGAGCAGCAGAAAACAAGTTTGCTCCCTCTTCAACATGACATCCCTTCTGATGTTTCAACGTGGCTATCGTGTCACCTCTTAACCTTCTCTTCTCCAGATTAAGCATACCTAGCCCCCTAAGCCATTCATCCCCTCTGGGGATAGGCAGCCTATAAGTTTAATTAAATAAATAAATAAATAAAAATAAATCGTAGGACATGAAATCCAGAGCTTTTACCATTTGGGTTTCCCTCCACTGGATCCGTTCCAGCTTGTCAATATCCTTCTTGAATTGTGGTTGGTCATACCTGGTGTTGACTGGGTGAGGGGTGCTGTCTGGATTCTTCACCTCCGGCAGCAAAATCTCATGGGATGGCTGGCCCTGACCATAGCAGGGGAATAAGCTAAGCCATCTTTGCTGAGTCTTCAGATGGTATACCTGTCTTTCTCACGCACAAACAAATACACCCTTCTGGCTGCCCCCATATTAGTCCCTGACATGCCAGCTCCATTTGTGTTGCAAGATGAATTCTATTTGCACTTGGAAATTGATTCTTCGAAGGCCCCTGCGGAAGTGTGAATGCAAAGCCAGCTCAGGAGGAATTCAGCTTGGGCTTTGGTTATGACTCAAAGCTTCCCCCCCCCCACCCCCCACATCACCATAATCAGGTCTAAGAAAAGATCAGGAAGTCCCATTTACACCGCAGCCCACTGCGTCCTCAGATTTGTGTCGGCGTACCCTCCAAGTAAGCCTATGTAATAGGTACAAGGAAACGTTCTTCTCACCTGCTGATGCGTTCTGAATTCATCCACCTCATGCTGGCTCTTTTCCAGCAGTTAGACCCATCCCAGCTAGTCCAAAAGACGATGCCAATTGGGAAGTGGATCCTGCAGCTTTTGTGGCCCACGGTGCCCGGGACTTCTGAGCAGTTCGAGAGGGTTGCTTTTATTCCTCCCCAGCGATCAGCGCTTGAAATGCCAAACCGAAGCAGGCGTTTTCTGGGTTGGAAAGGATAGCTGCCATAATCTCTTTTGTCATGACTTTTGAAAGTGGCGCTTTCATTTCGTTTCCAGAAAAAGCCCTCTACTCTTTCTGTTTATTTGAGTCGGTGAAAATACGTCAGCTGAAATACGACCGGAGAGCCTTGCAGAATCCGTCCATCCGCCTGTTTCTTGCAGCGGTCCACCTAGTGCTTTGAAGAAAGTCTAAAGGACATAGATTTCCCTATGTCTGGTTCCCATACATGGCGGTTTAGAAGTTCATCGTTCCTGGCATATAAAAGGTTCCATTTAGGTGTCACGATTGATAGCTGTTAATAGACTGAGTCTTGACTGTGAATTCGTTTGCTTTTAAGCCTCCTAGGCTCCTGGCAATCATCACATCTTGTGGCAGGGAGTTCCATATGCTTGGTCTCCTTTGCGTTCAGCATACATTCCCTTTGGATTGAATCCTTGGTTATGCATATGCTTCTCCCTTTTCAGAACTCACTGTTATCTCAGGTCAGACTCTCCCTGTGGTTTCCAAGACCAGTTAAAGTGCAACTTTTCAGGGAAACATGAAGGGAAAGAGAGGGGAACCAACCTGCACTTCGCTGCTGTCGGGTTTCCTCGCTTCTCCCAGCTTTCCCCACCCACACATAAGCAGTCCCTCTCGATTGGACAGACAAGGGTGGGGGTGGGGTTTGCAGGCCAAATGGCAGCTCGGCTCAACTGTGGATACTTCGCAGCAGGAGGAGGGTCCTGTTCAAACAACCATACAAAAAAATAGCATGCAAAACTTACTGCGAAGCATGCAGCCGCAAGGTAAGCCACGCATGCATAAAAGCCCTGAGTCATGTGATGAAGTACTTCCTTTTGTCCCTCCCAGAACTACTGCTTGTCAATTTCATTGGGCAGCCTCGGGACCTATTATTATGAGAGAGAAAGCAAAGATTATTCTGAATCAAAGAACACGAAAGGCACTGCAGACTATTTCAGCCAGAAAAATCAGCAATAGCAGAACACATAATAAACCAACCTGGACACAGAATATTATTTGAAAACACAGAAATTCTGGACCACTCTGACAACTACTACATCAGACTACACAGAGAAGCCATTGAAATCCACAAGCACATGGACAAGTTCAACAGAAAGGAAGAAACCATGAAAATGAACAGAATTTGGCTGCCAGTTTTGAACAACACTAGAGTCAAGACAGTGACTAATCAGCTCCACACAAAGACAGGATGACTATAGACAATAAACAATCAAAGGGAACAAAGGCCAGACTACTTCTATTCAGATGCCTCACCTATTGACCTTGCTATCTCAATTGTTATTCACATGCTACACTTCATTGTTACTCACTTGCCAGGCCACTCCTATTCAGATGCCCTCACCTATTGACCTTTACTCACAGGTATATATACTCCACTTGCTTTCCTTTTCTACTATCAGATCCTCTGAAGATGGCAGCCACAGATGCAGGCGAAACGTCAGGAGAGAATGCTGCTAGAACACGGCCATACAGCCTGGAAACCACACTGCATCCCAGTGATTCCATCCGTGAAAGCCTTCGACAATACATTATTCTGATCACTTTCTCCGTAGAACGCACCACTTTAGAAACCTCAATATCGTATCTCTCTTTGGTAGTTTGTTTTTCTCTCGCCCTAAACTGGAACCTTCCAAAATCTTTCAACGATTCTTCCTAAGGAAGGTACTCTGGAACCAACTTCAGCTTTGGTCCTGACCGGGCTCTAGTACCCTGGACCACCTAAAAAATCCAGCTTGGATTAAGAAAAGGGACCTTTCCCCAAGCTAACATGCCTTGAAGCCACAAGAAAAAGGAAGTTTGCGGCATCTTAAAATGGATTTCTATCCGCATCAGCTTTCATGATTCTATGAATGGACCAATGAAGAAGACTTTCACGCTGCTTTTCTCGGCAGAGTTGCTAAATTGTCAATTGTCAGGACATTGGAAGAGCCCTACTGGATCAGGCCAGTGATCCATCTAGTCCAGCATCCTGTTTCGTATGTATTAGTATCGTTCGTATGTGAATGGGAGACCACCAAGGAAGTCCGGGATCACTATGCAGGGGCGAGCAACAGCAACCTCATCTTTGTTTGCCTTTTGAAAACACTGCAGGGTTGCCACAAGTCAGCTGGTGACACTTGATGACATTTTCTACCACCTATAGGGTCACCACCTACAGATTGGGAAATACCTGGAAATTTTGGGGTTGGAAGAAGAAGAAGAAGAAGAGGAGGAAGAGGAAGAGGAAGAAGAAGAAGAAGAAGAAGAAGAAGAAGAAGAAGAAGAAGAAGAAGAAGAAGAAGAAGAAGAAGAAGAAGAAGAAGAAGAAGAAGAAGAAGAAGAAGAAGAAGAAGAAGAGTTTAGATTAATATGCCCCCTTTCCTGCAAGGAGACTTGAAGGGATTTACAACCTCTTTTCCTTCCTGCCCCCACAACAAACACTCTGTGGGGTGGGTGGGGCTGAGAGAGCTCCGAAGACTAGCCCAAGGTCACCCAGTTGGCATGTGCTGGAGTGCACAAGCTAATCTGGTCTCCCAGATAAGTCTCCACAGCTCAAGTGGCAGAGCAGGGAATCAAATCTGGTTCTCCAGATTAGAGTGCACCTGCTCTTAACCACTATACTACGCTGAAGCCTGAGATGCGTGGGGTATGGGAAGGGGAGAGACTTCAGTGGGGTATAGTTTCATTTCAAAGTAGCCATTTTTTCCAGGTGCCCCAATCTGTATCACCTGGAGATCAGTTATCATAGCGGGAGATCTCCAGCCACCACCTGGAGGTTGGCAAACCAAATCACTAGACTAACACAACTGCACCTTTGCAGTATTTACTCGCGCATCAATGCCCGCAAAAGGTGCTCGCCCTGATCTCCCCACCCGTCTCACATCCTGACTTGCCCTCTCCTTCCCTTCCCTTTGAGCAACACTAAGCGTTACATAAGCCTCGTCTGGATCCATTATTTAGTAACTATTATTTATTATCTATTATTTAGCTTTGTTACGTAACCAGAGGTTTGCATAATTCATACTTCTCCATTGTGGCTCTGCTCCTGTTGCGTCAGAATGCTCCGTCCAGCAGGGGGAGTCTCGAAGCCCCCTGAACCAAAGTCAGGAATTCTCATAGGCCGTATGACTCCATGCTGCTGCCAAGCAGCTTCTTGCACACGACGCTACCTGCCACACACACACACACACACACACACAGAGCTCAGTATCTGTTCTCACTGCACACACAGCATGAGTCACAATCATTTCCAGGCAAGACGAAAGGGAGATTTCAAAGGTTCAATGTGACAATTGGCTGTTTGCCTATAATAAGTATTTAGGATGCTCACACGTTTAAGTATTAAAAAAAGATGACTGAAAATTTGAGCACATGGTTTTCAAAAGCTGGATTTTTTTTTTTTACCTGTTGCCGAGAGACATCATTTCCCACTACTTCCCTTGGCGAGGTTCTGTTTGCTTTCATTTTCTGTTTTTCTTTCTCCTTTTTCAAATAGTCCTGTGGGGCCTTGTGAGTGACAGCTTTTTTCATATCCTGGAGCATGCACAACTGTGCGTGTAAAGTCACAGTGCTGTCAAGTCACAGCAAACTTATGGCGACCCCAGCAAGAGGCTTTCAAGGCAAGCGAGAAGCAGAGGTGGTTTGCCATCACTTTCCTCTGCAGAGCCTTCTTTGGTGGTCTCCCTTCCACCCTGCTTAGCTTCCGAGATCTGACCAGATAGGGCAGTGGTGGCGAACCTATGGCACGGGTGCCAGAGGTGGCACTCAGAGCCCTGTCTGTGGGCATGCGCAAGCAGAACTCATCATTTTGGGGGGATCCCCGCCCCCCACACATCTAGGCTGGCCTGGGCCACTGGGCTGGATTATTAGCATTGATTAAACCTAAGACCTAGTTTTGGGGAAGCAGTGTAGGTAACCCTGTTAAGCGCCGTTAAACCCCACTGATTTTCATGCAAAGAACTAAAGCACGATCCTTTACCTGGGAGTAAGCTCGGTTGCTGGCAATGGGGCTTGCTTCTGAGTAAACCCTCCTAGGGTCACGATTGACCTGTTCGAAGAGTTGCATGGTTGCTTCAAAGCAAAGCCACCGACTACCACCAAGCTTACTCTCGAGTAATGCATGCCTCGGAGCCAGCCGTTTTTTTCTAAATGAAAACCTCAGTATTCAGGTTAAATTGCCGTGTTGGCACTTCGTGATAAATAAATGGGTTTTGGGTTGCAATTTGGGCACTCGGTCTCGAAAAGGTTCACCATCACTGAGATAGGGCAATCTCATGCTACCTTCCCTCTCACAAAACTAGCCAATTAAAAAATAATAATAAAGTGAGAGACCCATAAGGAATTAAGCAGGTGCATTTCATTTTTTCTCTCCCTCACTATTTCCTCTTTCCTTTCTTCGAAGAGCCCCCGTAGTCTCTCTTTTCCTGCTTCTGTTGGTCCTTCCCACCTACCTTTACCATCTCCCCCTTCAGCTTTCCCTCCTCCCTTCCCCCTGGTAGTACGGTAAGTAGGCATTGCTAGGCAACAGCAACAATATTGCCAGCCTTCAAGCCTTACTTTCTGTCAGTAAAAGGTGGGTAGGGGGCAAGGTCCCTTTCCAGAGCTATTTTGGCCTTTGAGGCAAGGCTCAGCAGGACCTGGCCTGACAGCCATTACCGGGCCTCGCTACCACCCAACTTGCGTGACTCACCTAGGCTTGTCTGCTTACTGTCATCCAGTAGCTGCAATCCCGCAAAAAGCCCATGTGTGCAGTGGTTAGACCAGAGTCCCCATCCTTTGTCGGCCTGTGGGTGCATTCTGACACGGCATGGTGGGCACAGCAAGAAAATGGCTGCTGCAGGAGGTAAAGCCAGCCACAAAATGATTGCTGCAGTTTAACTCAAGTAACACAATGTAGATCATCGTGTTGTGTGGCCAGCTGCTGCCAAAGCAACGTTTTAAAAAAAAATCTGCACGGCCCCTCAAATCCCTAAAAGTCAGTCAGAAGCTTTTCTGGGCAAAAGCCCTATCTGGCCTTACCCGATTCCTAAAAACACTTGGGGGACCTGAGAAAAGGTGTCAGTAGGCACCATGTTGGGTACCCGGGGTTAGACTTTCAGAGTAGGATCTGGGAATTGACTGAGCTGGAATTAGGATCTCCCACAACTTTGTGGAAAGCGAAAAACAGACACAAGAGGGGAGCTAATTCAGACTGTGGTTGATGTGCTGATAGAAAAAGGAATTAATACTTGTTCTTGCCCCCGCCTCAGACCTCTATTTGCCCCACAGGGGAACGTATACGTCCATTTGCAGGTACAAGTGAGACAATTTCTATTTGGAAAACGGCTCACAGGAAAAGGTTGTACTCTAAAGCCCTAATCCAGATCAGACTCCCCTGCAGTTGCTTTGAGCAAGCCCATGTCGTGTAGTGGTTGGAATGGAATCTGGAAGGCCCAAACTTGAACCCCCATTTTGCCATGGAAACTTGCTAGGTGACTTGGGCTCTCAGTCACTGCTGAGAGCAGCAGTAGCAGAGTGGTTAAGAGCAGGAGCACTCTGATCTGGAGAACTGGATTTGATTCCCCGCTCTGCCACTTGAGCTGTGGAGGCTTATCTGGGGAACCAGATTAGCCTGTGCACTCCAACACGTGCCAGCTGGATAAAGCTGATGCGGCTGCGGTCCACATTTCTCTTTGTTGTGGGGAGGGGGAGCCCGAAGAGGAAAGGAGATTGTACCCAGCCCTATAGGGAGTTTCCTTTACACAGAATTAGAACAGGGGGAATTTGAATCCAAACTCCTCTTCTTCTTACCTCTCAAGATTGTTGTGAAGATGAAAATGGTGGGCGGAACCACTCTGTAATCTGCTTTGGCTCCCCATTGGGAAGAAAGGTGGAGTATAAATAAAGTCAGTAATCTAATGTGAGCCTAGGGTTTTTTTGAGTTTACATGTAAACATTTTCAGAGTGCAGAATTTAAAGAGGTTCCCCCCCCCTCCAATCTAGAATAAACACAGAACTGTATGTATTGAGGGGAGAGGGCATGGCTCAGTGAGAGAGCACATCCATTCAGTCACTGACTACTCCAGTTAAAAGGGCCAGAGAACAGGCAGCGCAAAAGACATCAGCCAAAGATTCAGCTCCCGGTCAGAAACTAAGGCTTGAAGGCTGGCAGTATGGTTGTAGAATTTGCCCTAGCAGCACTGAGGGTGGAGGTTGCTGACAAGGGGGGGGAATAAAGATAAAGGGTGGAGTTGACTTGTGCAGATTTGGAGTTGAGTACGGCAAGGAGAGAATGTTTTTAAATTTTGTTTATTTTTATTTAATTCATTTATGCTCCAGCTTTCTCCTCAATGGGGACCCAAGGTGGCTTACATCAAATCAAGTGGAATTTGAACCTGGGTCTCCCAGATATTTGTCTGACATGCTTAACCACTACACCATATTGATGTTCATGTAGAATGCGGTAGCCCATGAGACTAAGGTGACCAGATATGGTCACCTTTTGTGAATTTCTGAGACGGGGCAGCTTATATGCGATGCACATTTGCACAGCCGCCAGGAGAGCTTGCGACGCAGCCTTGTAGAAGGGTGCTCCCGTTTCCTGCCCTGTCACAGGGAGGGAAACAGGATCGCCCCACAAGGCCGCTGCAGCTCCTGAGCGTCGCGACTGCAGGAGAGCTACCCCGCACTGCCTTTGCGCCCCAGAAGGCAGTGCTTGGCAGCCTTCCAAAAAATCGGGACACTGGGAAATAACCCCCGTGGGATCACCCGGGACAAATTGTTTAAAGGAAAGGCGGGGACTGTCCTGCCATAAAGTGGGGACGATCCCTGGTCAGCCCCTGAGTGTAGACCTTGGTGAACCAAGAATCTGGGTCAGTATATGAGAGCAGTTCTTGAATGCACAGAACAAGGATCTCAGTGATCTTTTTCAAACTAGGCTTCTCGCCCCTCATTTCACCAAAGACTACTCTGAAAGTGGGGGTAACGCCTACGGAAAACTCAGAAAACCAGAAGCGAGACCGAGCAAGAATTCCCTACAATGTAGGGTCCAGGGTCTGGGGGAGGACTGTGCTTAGCACAGAACATCCCAAGCCCTCTGCAGCCCCTTTCTTCTCTAACCAAAGCGCTGGTTTTGCTCACTCAAGCTAGAAGAGCAGTATCGATTGTGCCCCAGATTTGTGCCAAGCCTGGGTGGTGGTAGATGCAGCCTCCGAGACTTAATTAATGCCTAAGAAAAGAGGATGCAGCGTCAGCGGGCTGATTAGAGGCTGCCCGCAGCAATGTGCTGCAGATGGAGGCTCCAGCCATTGTACACGCTGCTCCTCCATTTCTCACCGCTTCCATCCACCGCAGCCTTTACCTAGAGACTGCGCAGCTAACTGTTTTTGCCTGCAGCCTCTGTGTGGCTATTAGGAGATACAAACTTGCGAGCTTCACCAGGGAACGCCCGCGCTGAACGCAACGGGCTTTGATCCTTAATTAGAGTTTTGCTTGCAAGGGGGGGGGGGAGGGGAGAAAGGGGGCAACGCAACACGGTCTGCAACTGTGCCATGCTATTTTGGGCACGGGAGGTGGTCACAAAGGAGGCTACGCGCAAAGCGCTCCACGCCGTCTGAAAAACACAAGCCGAGTGAGTAAAGTTACACACCAGCAAAGTGGAATTTTCCCAGAAGCAGGGCCCACTGGCAATTATGGCCACTGGGGAAAAGTCCAGTGGGCCGATGGCCCGGGGAGGGCTGCGCACACATGCCCGATTGGAGCCCCCCCAGTCATGAGCAAGGCAAGACTTGCCTCATGCAGGATAGCCCCACACAAAATAGGCAAGAACCACCTTGAGCCATTGGCCCTCGCTCAGCACGAGGTGGGCAGCCAGGAACCATCTTTTCCACGGCTGTGTTGATCTCCCAGTCCATCCCTGCCTGGACATCATGTTGTATTCAGTGGGACATTTTTCCTATACACTAGGGTTGCCAACTCTGGCTTGAAAATTTGGGGCAGAGCCTGGGGGGTTTGAGGAGGGATTTCATCTAGAATCTATGGTATATCAAAGCGTTTGCCCCGTGAACTGTAGAGGGACTGATCTCTGTTGTCTGGAGATCAGTTTGTTATTCCAGGAGAATTCCAGGCCCCACCTGGTTCCTTAGTACCCTGTTTCCCCGAAAACAAGACACCCCCTGAAAATAAGACGTAGTAGAGGTTTTGCTGAAGTGCTAAATATAAAGCATCCCCTGAAAGTAAGACGTAGCAAAGTTTTTGTTTGGAAGCATGCCCGTTGACCCAGAGCGAAAATTACGCAGCTGTAGGAGGCCTGGAAAAAATAAGCACATCCCCCTGAAAATAAATAAGACATAGCGCATCTTTGGGAGCAAAAATTAGTGTCTTGTATTTGGGTGCTGTGTGGTGGTTTCGTATTGCATGGCTGTATGGCCGATGTTCTGTAACATTCTCTCCTGGCGTTTATACCATCTGTGGCTGGCATCTTCAGAGAGGATCTGATGTTGGAAAAGCAAATTAGATTGCTATCTGTCCAGGGTGTGTAGAGTGTACTGTAACTCCCTGTCTAAGTTTACACAAGTTTTGCACCAGAACATTTGGACCTCTCACGTAAAGGCGTTGATTTATAGATGCAGTGAAGCGTCAGGAGAGAATGCTGCTAGAACAAACCATACAACCCTGGAAACCACAGCACCCAAGTGATTCCGGCCCGTGAAACCTTGACAATACATTGAACATCTCTACAGGGGAGAAATTGTTCCAAGACACACGGAAGTGGAAAAACTATGGTTCAGGAAAGCAGCACTTACTGTGACGCTTCTCTAACTTCGTTCATCTGTGGCTGGCATCTTCAGAGGATCTTGATGTTGGAAAAAAGCAAGTGGAGTATATATTCGTCCAGGGTGTGGGGAGTGTACTAATAACTCCCTGTCTGGGTTTGCAAGTTCTTTTATGGGTGGTGTGATTCTCTCACGTGAAAAGCCGCGACGCTCTAGGCGTTATAGATGCAGGCTTAAAACGCCAGGAGAGAATGCTGCTAGAACACGCCATACAGCCTGGAAACCACACAGCACCCAAGTGATTCGCCGGTACTATCCTTCATTTCTTGCTGCCAAAGGACATACATTCAACAACACTCACGGGAGCTCACACGCATCTATTACAGCCTAGACACGGAAATTGAAAACTATGGCTCAGGAAAGTTAATAATTTACTGTGTTCTCTAACCGCTCTTCTACCTGCAGAGACAGGTACTCATCCCATCATTTTGCTGCCAAAAGGACTTTCAAACAACACCACAGGCTCACCGCAGACTATTACCGCCTAGAACACGCTTACGTGAGAGAATCCACACCACCCGCGAAAAGAATCCTTGTGCAAACTTAGACAGGAGTTATTAGTACACTCTACACACCCTGACAGATATATACTCCACTTGCTTTCCAACATCAGATCCTCTTGAAGATGCCAGCCACAGATGCAGGCGAAACGTCAGGAGAGAATGCTGCTAGAACACGGCCATACAGCCCGGAAACCACACAGCACCCAAGTGATTCCTCGGCCGCGAGCTCGGCCACAGCGTCTTGCATTGTTTTCGGGGCAATGCCTTTTCACATTGAGGAGAATCCACTACCCAAAGAACTTTAGCCAGACGGAGTTATTAGTACACTCCCCACACACCCTGGACAGATATATACTCCACTTGCTTTTCCAACATCAGATCCTCTGAAGATGCCAGCCACAGATGCAGGCAGCTTGTCAGGAGAATGCTGCATTCTGACCGCTGTACGACCCCTTTAAAGTGATTCGGCGTGGCGCGAACAATTTAGTGTCTTGCTTGTATTGTTTCGGAAACAGGGTATACTGAGTTAGGCCAAAAGCCCTTTAGGCCATGTGCGTACATTCCAGCTGTCCCTTTTGCCAGGAAGGGTGGTATTTCCTGTGGTCCATCTTGTAAGCAAATCACAGTCCCGGTTTGTTCCTTCCAAGGATGCCTTGTGCGTATATTTTGCATGGATGTTGCTAGCATCGCCGCCGTCCATTTCCCTCCCTAGGGTCTCTAGTAGTTAAATCTCTGAGTGCATCTTGACTCTAGCATGCATGGATGCCAACGCACACTCATGTGGTCCACACGCTGCCATTTCACACACCGTGCAGCTGCTGAGGTACATTTTGAACAGTGGATAACAGATTGTTGGACAATTACAGCCTCAATCACTCGTGCACTGTTAAGCGCAGGGCGTCTGAAATGCAACCAGAGGTCATGCCGTCAGCTGGTTCAGGGACCGGGCATAAATGCGTCCAGAGCTGCCTTTTTTGTTTCTCACATACGAACGCCAACAGCAGAAGGGGTGTGTGCACACATTTGTCTGTGTGAATTTGGCCTGTGTAGTTCGTTATGCGTTTAATTGGCTCTTAAATCCACGGAGGACAAAGTGATGCAAAACAAATGGACGCGGCATATATTAGGAGGAGAACAATGCGTCGCATTCAGAAGAGGAGCGCTTATGAAGGCATCCTCGGTATAAATTGGGGTGTTATGAGCGTGTTTCTGTTTTCGTCTGTGGAATGCTAAGAGGGAAAGGAGGCGACAGGAACGATCACCCCCAGGCCCCATGGCTGCCCCACATCTTATGGGCAGCTCACGATTAGGAGGAGAAGCATCCCAGACCTCACGGAAGGCTTGAAAATCCCCCCCCCCCCAAACCAGAATGTAATACATTGCACATCTGCAGCAAGGGAGTTCCACATGAAATTATTCAGATCTGTAGTGCATATAGCTGCCAGCTCCGGGTTTGGAAATTCCTGGTTATCTTTGTCCTCTAGGAAAATTGCACTTCCTGTGGCTGGAGACAGATAGTTGTCAGGTGACTGAGCCGGGTCATCTCAAGGGCCGTGGTGTCTTCCACATAAAAACCTAAACCTCCCCTTGCTGTTTTTCAGGATTTGGCGCTTTAATGCCAAAAGAAGTCGAGAATTTCCCAGTTTGGCTTGAGACCTTCCACAGCTGCCCCTCCACTGTGCCCCCCTTCAGCACCCCCCACACCACCACCACCACCACGAGCCCCAGCCCAGGCAGGGAAAGAGGGACGTAAGTGACCCTGATGCGATTTGAGGGGATAATTCTCAGCCCCGACAGATGGGCCTGTCGGGGGCCCCCTTTTATGTAAGCAGATCTCAGCAAAAGTGGATTACGGACCTATCCTGTTGCGTTGCCCTTGAGAGGGGATTAGAGGCCAGTGTGCGGGGTTGAGGGGCAAAATGCGTTGCTTTCATAAGACTGGTTTAGGACGGACTGAAAGGAATGTCAGGGTTGGAAGGGGAGGGTGGGTGGGAAAAAGGATTGCAGGAGGTAAGAAAAATAGAGGGAACTTAGGGGGGATTTAGGAGCTTACAGGATCCTTCTGAGAACCCCCGAACCCCTCAGCCTTTGCCTTTGATTGAGTCAGGCTGCCAAGCAGTCTAGCCCAGCATTGGGCAGGAATGTGGGAGATAGGAGACAGTGCCCCCCCCCCCCCGGTTTGTGCTGCCCACTTAAGAAAGGCTACAAGAGAGAGTCATACCAAAGGGTTTGAGTCAGGGACACAAGGAGGCAGGAATCGGTTATATAGGGGATGGGAGTAGGAGTCCAGACTCCTGGGTTCTTCCCCGGTTGAGTAAGTTCTTTATCTGGGTTAATATTAGATGTGGCTGGTTTGGAGACAACAGCTGTGGCTATAGTCTCACATACAAGACAGCTTGCAGAATATATAAGGTCGTGCATATCCCATAACATATCCTTCTGGGAGATTTTGGAATGTATTGTCGAAGGCTTTCACGGCCGGAATCACTGGGGTGCTGTTGTGGTTTCCGGGCTGTATGGCCGTGTTCTAGCAGTATTCTCTCCTGACGTTTCGCCTGCATCTGTGGCTGGCATCTTCAGAGGATCTGTGGCAGTCGAAACGTCAGGAGAGAATGCTGCTAGAACACGGCCACACAGCCCGGAAACCACACAGCACCCCAGATTTTGTAATGGTTTTCATCCCAGTTCTGGGGCTGAACACCAAGTTATTACCCTGTTTCCCCTAATATAAGACATCTCCGAAAAATAAGACATAGTAGAGGTTTTGCTGAAGTGCGAAATATAAGGCATCCCCTGAAAGTAAGATGTAGCAAAGTTTTTGTTTGGAAGCATGCCCGACGAACAGAACACAGAAAAATAAGACATCCCCTGAATATAAGACATAGCGCATCTTTGGGAGCAAAAATTAATATAAGACACTATCTTATATTCGGGGAAACACGGTAGTTGGGAACGAATCGAAATCTAATCGGTAAAAGGTCCCAGCTCGAGCTCTCTTTTCCTTCCCGTGATAAAGTTGCCACCTGGCAGGGTCTTCGCTCCTCTAAAAGCAGCTGCCCGAAATCCAACAGATAAAGCTTGTCCCCTCCCCTGTCACTCAAGCTGAGCCTGATGGATGTTCAGTTATGTTTTCTTGATAAAGGAATGGGGTGGGACTGTGGTGGGCGGGGAAGAAAGGGAAGAGCCGCTCTGGCATCCCCTGTATAACTCCAGAGGTCTCCCTGTATAACATGGCTTGGCCCTCTGAAATTTCAAGCATCTGGCACTGTTTGTTCTGCAAAGCTCCCTGGCAGCACATCTGCTCTGTGTACTGTGGGACGAGATGCTTTGGCTTGTATAAAGCTGAGCTTCAGGGTAAGGGAAGGGGGGGACGTGATAGTCCTGCCTCCAGTTGGGGTTTTTGAAACACGACGGGGTCTCGCAGTTGTATGAATGGTTTCAGTTGGACAAGAGTGGATGAGAGAACTCTCCTGACTTTGCTGTATCTTGTTCTACAATGGAGGCCATTGCAGGGGGCGGCGGGCGGCGGAGGGGGCATCTCACCCTGACACAGGAAGAGGGGAGGGAAATAATGCTGGACCTGCTTCTGCCCACTTGCTGCTGCACAGTGCCCCCTAGTGCTCTTTTGGGGCACTCCAGGGTACCACTGGCTCTGGAGCCAGAGGTTTAAAAGGCATTATTTTGTCACAGAGTGGAGGGTTGACTGTATTGTCGAAGGCTTTCATGGCCAGATTCAGGTGGCTGTTGTGCGTTTTCCGGGCTGCGTAGCCATGGTCTGGTAGATCTTGTTCCTAACATGTATGTATCTGTGGCTGGCATCTTCGGAGGTGTACCACAGAGAGAAGTCTGTTGCACAAATTCCCTTCACACAATGTGCAACAGACTTCTCTCTGTGATACACCTCTGAAGATGCCAGCCACAGATGCAGGCGAAACGGTAGGAACAAGATCTACCAGACCACGGCCACACAGCCCGGAAAACCCACAACAACCAACTGGAAGGCTGCACTGACACAGTGCCCGATTGCATGCACTCTCTCCTTTAGCTCCTGCTTTTTCACATCTCCTCCTATGTCCATATCCGTCCCACTTTTAAATCATGCACATTCCACCCCACCTTCATGCTCTAGGCCCCTCTTGTGAGACGCAAAAAATAGCTGGGGTTCAGCCTGAGTTCCCTGTGAAGGTCTCAGCACAGCCTTGGGGCTTCCTTGCCCATATTAATGCAGTCTCTGATTTTGGTTGGTTCTGTGTTGTTCGTCCCGCTTGGCTTTTAGTTATATCCAGCCTTGGTGACCTAAAGTTCAATCGTAAATAAAGCTGCTCCACTCTAAGCCCATTAATTTCAATGGGCTTAAACGGGAGTAACTGCATAGGATTGCACTTAAAATAAACACCGAGAGGAGCTTTGTTGGATAAGACCAAAGGCCTATCTAGTCCAGCTTCCTGTTCCCTAGGGCGGCCAGGGAGTTATTCTTACACAGGAAGCCCACAGGTAGGGCAAAGGTCACTCCTTCTCCCAGCAAGTGGTATTCAAAGGTATTTTGCCTCTGAAACTGGAGGTTCCATTTAGCTACCCCAGCCTTTCATAAACCTGTTTTCCAAGAATTAGTTCAGTCACTTTTCAAAGCCATCTACCAACGACTGATGTATCAAGAGGTTAATAGGTAATAACTGGCTATGGACTACAGTTCTATCATCCCCATCATGCTGGCAGAGGATTATGGGAACGTAGTCCATAACACATCTGAGGGCCACGAGTTTGACACACCTAAGTGATCAAAGAGCACAGGAGTGTCAAGCCTCGTGGCCCACTCAGATGCCATGGACTGGAACCGCATGTCATCCCCTGCCAGCATCATGCTGTGAGAGGATTATAGAACTGTAGTCCACCTCTTGCAGAGGCTTTAATTGTCCTATGATCCCAGAAGGGAGAGAAAAAAAAATTAGCTAAGGAAAATAATATTCTGATCCACACTGGGCATTATGGACTTCTAGCTGTTATTTTCCCTTTCTGAGCGGAGACACTATTCTCCACCCTCTTTGTCCTGTGCCCTTTCCTGGGTTTCATTCTCCTTGAAGTATCTGTCATTTCCAGTCTTTGTCTCCCAGCATTTCTGTGTGGGAATATTTGCGGGCGGAAGGGATGGGGAACCATGCGTGATGGAAAAACTCATTCGAGTTAACAAGTTGGGTGTTGGGCTGGAAAAACAGCTGATGCAGAGGCCGAGGAGGAGGGTGGGGGAGCTCAGGGTGTGTCTGAGAATTGTCTGTCTAGAGACATCTAAAAGAGATTCCAAGAGAGATGGATTAAGGCAGCAGAAGGGCCATCCCATCTATTGAACAAACAGGAACTATTCCTCCAATAATAGGAAATCACTAGTGCTGCGCCTCCCCCATCCCATTGAAGAAGGAAGCAGCTGAATTAGAAATGCTGAATGCGCTTTTTTCTTCTCAGATGGTCCACTCTTCTAGGTGACTGTTTCCAAAGCAGAGCCCATGAACATAGGAAGCTGCTCTACCTGGAGTTACAACCTTGGCCTGTCTAGGAAACTGCTGTAGCTGGAGTTGCACCTGTCTACTGTTGAATACACGTTTCCACACGGCATAATTATACCAGATTACAACCGGTATCTTACAAACCGGATCTATTTTATCTCGGTTTCTCCCTCTGCACAGCTGCCCGTTTCTTTCCAGGAGCTGAGTTAGGACCGGGAGGTAATACTCCAGTTTGTTCCACACGAACCCGGGTCTTTTGTATTTGCACCGCAAGTGTGCCCCAGCATGCACAAACCCAGAGTGGCAAGGCAGAGAAAATAAACTGTTTCTGCTCCCATGGTGTTTGCACGGCAGTGGCGTCACCCCAGGATATTTGAAAAGAATTGTTAATTTAGCAATTTTTTAAAATCCCAGGATAAGGGAAATATTGCGGGGCACCACTGGGGCAGGCCTGCTTTAGCACTGGGAACCGTGCGGAAAACTTGCACGACCCAGGATATTTCACTTGCCCATCCCAGGATATTTTGACCGTGCGGAAACAGCCTCAAGGGGTCTTTTTCCGTGGTGGTCAGGTTGCCAACGCAATTATTGTTTAGGTCACACGGGACCATGTGCACACAATGGGGATGCAATTTTCTTCTCGAAAGCTGGGTCAAAGAATTCCAGCACCTCGTGCTGAGTGCCTCTGACTATATGCAGATTGCCTTATTTGTGAACAATTTTGAAGGATCAAAAGGCAAAGTGCTTCTGAATGTGCTTTTCCTTTCTGACAGGAAAGAGCTTTGAAGTACGGAGGGCCACTGAACATGTGCAGTGTGCATTTTCTGAAAGATACTAACTACATATTAAAAGAGCATCTTTCAATAAGTTGGAAAATGAAAAGCACTTTCCCTTTTCTTTTCTTGCTGGTTTTTCTAAATCCTTATTCCAACCAATGACCCAGAAAGATGAACGTGGCCAGTGAAATACCAGCCAGTTATTGGTGGTCCTGCGTAGGACTTTCTTGTCTGGGAAACTGATTTCATATGAACTAGGGCTGCCAACCTCCAGGGAGTAGATCGAGATTGCCTGGCATTACAACTGATCTCCAGCTGACAAGATCAGTTCGCTGGCAGAAAAACGATCACTTTGGAAAACCAATGTTATGGCATTATACCCCATTGAAGTCCCTCCCTTCCCCAAACACCACCCTTTCCAGGTGTCACCCCCCCCTCAAATTTCCAGGTATTTCCCTAATATGAACAGTTACCAAGTCTGGGTTGGAAAATTCCTAGAGATTTTTTGGGGGGGGGGGTGCCTAGGTAAGGTGACCAGATGGTCACCTTCGCGAACCGGGACAGGTGGCCGCGGGAAACGGCGGGAAACGGGGCGGGAAACAGGAGCGCCCCAGAAGGCCGTGCGCTCCTGCGGCCACGCAGGAGGCTGCCGCACTGCCTTGCACTCCAGAAGGCAGTGTGGCAGCCTTCCAAAACCTGGGACATTTTTAAAAACCCATGGGACGTGGGACAAGTTGTTTCAAGGGGGGACTGTCCCGCCAAAAGCGGGACGTCTGGTCAGCCTAAGCCTAGGGAAGGCAAGATTTAGGAGATCAAGGAGCTCATCAGGGTATAACGCAATAGAGCCCCCCCCCCTCCAAAACAGGCCTTTTCTCCAGGGGAACTCTCTGTAGTCTGGAGATCAGTTGTAATTCTAGGACCTCCAGGCCTCAGCTGGGGGCTGGCAACCCTAGTCAGATTATAGAGGATATACCCAGTGGTGGGGTTCTAAAATTCCTACCACTGCTTCATCCCCCCACCACTTCTGCCCCCACCACCCATTTACCTGGCTGCTGTGCTGTGCCCCCCCCTTTCCGATGTTGGGCAGGGGGAGGCAAGGGAAGGCGGTGGCTGCAGGGGGATGGCCAGCCACCAATCAAGCCATGCGCCTCTGGGCCGGTGGCACGGCCCGCCCTGCAGCTGCCCTGGTGGGATTCCAGCCGGTTAGCTACTGGTTCGGCAGAACCGGTGCGAACCGGCTGAATCCTGCCTCTGGATACACCTTTGAAATGAAAGCTCCCTTTTAACTATCGAGCCAGGGCAGGTAACAGGGATGGTGGCTATGGGGTGTCATAGGCAGAGAGGCGGTGAAGATCCCAGCTCTGCTTCTGTCTGGCTATCTCACTGCGGAGGCCTCAGGCTTTGGGCCTGTCAAATGCAGCGCCACAAAAAAAGCTCTGCAGAAGGGCAGTCAGAGGGGGAAGCAGGGGAGAGGGCACGAACGTTGGGTGCCGTCTCCTTTCTGGTGAGCTGAGCTGACAGGCGCCTCCCCGGAGGCTCCCTGCTGCACACGCTGCCAGAAATAACCCAGACATTGCCCCCCTCCCTGGCCGCTTTTCTCCCCAGTCTTGGAAACATCAGGACAATTTGCTGTGAATACGTCCTTGTCTCCTCTCACCCCACTGATTCCCGGGTCGCGATGTTCCTGCCATTTGCCCCCGTTTTTCTCCCTCCTCTGTACGTTATTATTTGGTATGATTCGGGGGCCGTGTTCGGTGGACAAGGAGGATATGATATACGGTATATCCACTTCTGTCTGGGAAAACGCCAGTGCGCTTGCTTTGATACAAGGTGCTAGAATAGTCCCTCTGCTAGAATACTCTGAATTTTAATGTTTCGGGAGTGAGGAGCATCTTCAAAACCATTACAGGCAAAACAGACCCAAGTTTTATTTATGTTATAAGCCTCCGTGAGTTCCACAGGGGGCAAAAGGTGACTAATAAATGTTTTAAATAAATAAATAAATGCATAAATAAATAAATCTGAAAAATATGCCAGTGATCCTTCTCCTTAAGTCCCTATACTGAGTTCCGGTCTATCAATTTTTATGCAGTATTTCCTTCAAGGGACTCAGGCTGGCATTTATTTACTTCCTGACTTATTTTATTTATAGTCTGGATTTTTCCGTGAGACTCACACGATTCTTCTTCTCGCCTTCATTTGAACGTTCTAGAAGTTCTGTGTGGCAGTGTCAGTCTCCAAATGGCGGCTGTGGAGATCTGCTTTTACAACCGATCTCCAGGTGACACAGATCTGTTCACCAATAGAAAATGGTTGGTATCGGAAGGTGGACTCTGACATTATGCCCTTCTGAAGTCCCTCACCTCCCCAAACGTGCCTTCCTTAAGAACATAAGAACATAAGAACAAGCCAGCTGGATCAGACCAGCGTCCATCTAGTCCAGCTCTCTGCTACTCACAGTGGCCCACCAGGTGCCTTTGGGAGCTCACATGCAGGATGTGAAAGCAATGGCCTTCTGCGGCTGTTGCTCCCGAGCACCTGGTCTGTTAAGGCATTTGCAGAGGCATATCTAGGGAAAATGTAGTCCGATGCAAAATCTGACTTTTCCGCTCCCCTCCCCATATGGGCAGCTGCCCTCCCCCACCACGACCAAACTTTTTTTGCACCAGGCTTTAAAGACAGGGTATGGACCCGGGGGGAGGAGGAGGGGTGGGGCAATTTTCCACCCCCACATGACTAAATGGCCACAGCTAGGGACACTTGACCCCATATGTCCCCCTAGACCAGGGGTCTGCAGGACCTTATGGCATATTCCCATCAGCCCCTGCCAGCATGGCCAATTGTAGGGGCTGATGGGAATTGTAGTCCATAACATCTGGAGTGCCAAAGGTTCGCCACCACTGCCCTAGACGGTATGTCCCTGTTCTTCGGGCTCTATCCCCGAAACCTCCAAGTATTTCCTAATCCAGAGCTGGCAACCCTGTGAGATAGATTAGGTTGTGGAAGAGTTTTTTGGCCAAATGGGGATATGAACCCAGACCTCTGCAGTCCTCATCTAACACACTAATCACTAAATCCACAAATATGTGCAAAGAATTTACGGCTGTCAGTTTGCAAAATCTGGCTGTTTTGGAGGTCCCTCCTTAATTCATAGGGTCACAGTGAGTTAGAAGGGCCTCGAAGACACATTACAGACATCATTATTATCCCCCTTGCTGTTGGCTTTCTTCTTAGACCCAGTTCAACATCCTACTCCTTGTCTTCAGACCCCCCCCCCAATAGCCTTGTCCCCCATCTCTCCTCTCTCTTGTCCCAATCCACACACACAACACCCAACTAGGCTTCCCAAAGTCCAGGTGGGGCATGGAATTCTCCCAAAATTACAATTGATCTCCTGACTTCATTGATCAGTTCCCCTGGATAAAAATGGCAGCTTTGGAGGGCAAACTCTGAGGCCGTGGTGGCGAACCTTTGGCACTCCAGATGTTATGGACTACAATTCCCATCAATTCCCTCCAATTGGCCATGCTGGCAGGGGCTGATGGGAATTGTAGTCCATAACATCTGGAGTGCCAAAGGTTCGCCACCACTGCAGGGTCCCCAAGATGATCATTGTAATCCCTCCCTAAATTCTGTCCTCCATACACACCTCTCACAAATCTCCAGGAATTTCTCAGACCGGAGTTGGCAGCCCTTCCCCCTGTTAGCTCCATTCCTCCAGCTCTACTCTTTTCTGCTGCCCTGTTCCCTCAAACATCTCTTTCCCGTCTCCCTCGATGCTCCTTCATTATTCCTGCGACTCCCTTCCGGAACATCTGTTTGATGCCTCTTCTTGGCTCACTTCCTCCAGATCACCCCTCAAAACCCACTTTTCCTGTGCCACTTTTTTCCCGATTGGGAAATAAGAACTTTGTGTAAATGTATTTTGGGAATGTGAATCACAAACTACAGGGCGCTATCAGAAGGTTTCCAAAAGGAAGACCTATAAATCTTCAGGGCTGTCATCCGACCAAAGAGGTATCTGAGCCGATTCATCTCAGTTAATTAATGATATTGGTTTTGTTTTATTAATTGTTTGGCAAATAGATTAAAATCACATACATCTGCGTCTGATTAAAATTGTACTGCTGAAAAAGGTATCCTGCACTAGATTTCCGAAGAGGTATTCTGTTGTGCGTGAAAGATGTGAGAATGCCTCTTGTTAGATAATGGCTGCCCATACCACAGCAGGCGGCACTGTGTAGAAGAAGCATTCCCTCATGCAGAGACCACATATGAAGAGTAATGCACTTTCAATCCACTTTCAATCCACTTTGCAGCTGTGCGGAATAGCAAAATCCACTTGCAAAGAATCGTAAAAGTGGATTGAAAGTGCATTATTCTGCATGTGCGGAAGGGGCCATAGTGAAGCAGTGGGAATGCCTCTTTTAAAACGGCACCTGACAACCCATTTTTATTTGTGGAAATTTGTGGATTAAAAATAATAATCTTTTAAAATCTGCCACCCAATTCATTCAGGGTAGTGAATCAACATGTTTTTAATCCATTCATTCTAACTGAATGGTGAACTAAATATTGCAGTCATTCAAATACTCAGTTGGTGAAGGACATTTCCAGAACAAAAATGGACATATATGAAATTCAGATCTCAAAGAGGTTCAGTAATGTGGTGGCTGAGGGTGTCGGATAAGAGCAAGAATTAAAAAAAAGATCTTCATTTCTTTTTCACAAACGCATTACGAGTCCTCAGAGAAGGCATTGCCAGTTCAAACTGTAATGTCCATTTAAGAACGTTCTGTTCACCCCTGCCTGCAACCTACATTATTATCTGGCTCCATTTTCTGCAAATACACATTTAATATACATTTTTGGGTCTTTTTTTCTCTCACTTGCAAAGACACAAACTCTGATCTGGGTTAACGAGGCCAACTTAGTGTGGTCAAAAAATTACCCGTCGCTTTTGTGGTTTCTATTGACTCCCCTCGGAGCGCAGCAGATAAAATATTGTTTTATGGATTAGCAGATGGACTGAGAATGAGCTAATAATGGACCTTCTTGATCAATGCCTCTCTCTAATGGACTTCAGAGTGGACAGCAAATCACCCATCCCGTGCTGGCCTGGAGCACTAGGCCACGCTCCCCTTCGCTTCACCCCACTCCTGACCGTATGAACCCAAAAGTCACCTTTCTGGGTCAGACCAAAGGTCTTTCCCCCCCATGGTTTGTCTCCAACAGCTACTGGGCGGATGCCTCTGTTTCAAGCCACAAGGACAGCGTGGAGTTGATGCCCCCCCTTCCTAGTTGTCTGCCTTCAGCATCCACTACAGGCCAAACTAGACATGATGGTGTCCTTGTGAGTGCCACGAGGAACCTGCCACCATTTTAAGTCATTTCGGACTCACAGTATGGCACTGTTGCTGTTGGAGAATCTCAGCCTCGCTTTGTAGTGTTGAATCTCACCATCAGTTGCTACCCCAGATGCCTTTTCAAGAGCCTAAACAGCCGCTGCGGAGGGGGATGTTTCAGTACTTGGTAAGAGGAGGACACAGGAAAAAGAACTGGACATCTACCCTGCTTTTTTCTACCGCAAGAAAGCGGCTTACCCATTCCTTTCCTCCCCACACAGCAGGCACCTTGAGAGGTATATGGGGCTGAGAGAGCCCAGAGAGAACTGGATGCCTCTGTTTCAAGCCACAAGGACACCAGGAAGTTGATGGCCGGTCCTCCTGCCCCTGATTGTTTGCCTTCAGCATCCACTACGGGCCAACCTAGACATGATGGTATC